>NC_068434.1:61518894-61818894 GCF_023373465.1 Oncorhynchus keta | reverse complement strand
TTTGAATAATTATATAATATAATAATAATATAATAATATATGCCATTTAGCAGACGCTTTTATCCAAAGCGACTTACAGTCATGTGTGCATACATTCTACGTATGGGTGGTCCCGGGGATCGAACCCACTACCCTGGCGTTACAAGCGCCATGCTCTACCAACTGAGCTACAGAAGGATTACTTCTATGATCATGTCATAGAAGTAATTGCAATGTTACTATACAGGTAATTACCATGTTATTACACAGGTATAAGCGCAACTATACTAAGTATTACCATGGCTTTTCAATGACATGAGAGCTATTTAAGGGCCTGTGGTCTCCATCCACTGGGTTTTCCATCTTGAAACCAAAACAGTCTGAGCTTTTATGTGTGAGCCGGATATCTAGTATTTGGGCATAAAAAAAAAACACTTCCCACCAACCATCGACACACTGTTTTCTATATCAAAACTAGAAACCTATTACCTCAAACTCCCATTACTATGTCATTAACTTAACAGAATGGACACAGGATGGTTTTGAAGGTCGGACAAATCACTTAGACCCTAAGCTGATAGATCAGAACAGCTGTGTAAGACATAACATTGCCATTCTTAATGCACAGACCTTTGCCTGTTTTAGTCCCCCATCAGTATACTGTCACTGTCATCATCATCTGATAGTGGATAGACATCTGATGGCAGTGTCATCTCCAGGGATCGATGTTCCTTTTACAGCACGGGGTCATTGGACAGGGTCCATCCCATGACCACGATGTCTCGATCAACATTTACCAACTGGATCTCTGTCTCTGGATGCCATTATTTTAGGAATATCCTTCCCAATTTTTTTTTTTTTTTTTGTCGAGAATGAAAGAGATGATTTGTAGAGGGATCATTTGCAGGCAAAATTTGCTGCCAAACACCTTCACCGTAGGAGATGTGTTCTTGTCAAATTGCAGTGTGACATTTACTGGGGCTTGTTAAAAAAAGGTGAGTGCTCTCTCTCTCTTCATGGTCTGGGAAGTAATGAGGAGCTTGTGCTGCGGTCGAACGAGCAGGGGGAAATCCTCTCGTGCTATATCACAAGGCTGCTCTCTGGTTTAATTTCCTCACCACGATTCAGAAGATTGACGTTCAATGCCACCAGCACTGCAGAGAGGCAGAGTTAATCATATTCAGATAAGGGATTCAATCATCAAAAACATTTTTTTTATGGGTATTCTCTCTACCCACAGCCATACAGTGGTGAATGTTCCACGGCTTTTACAATTTTCTTTCTGTTTTTATGAAATCTTAGGAGACCGAGTAGGATTTTCCCTCACTAGCACAAATGACTGTATGTCAAAACAACCAAATAAATGTGAGTCACATCACTCATGTCTATTATCTTTTCTCTCAATTATTTATTGCTGATCACATAACGGAATTACTTAAACGCAGATCCGGAACATCAGTAACGTCATGTCACCCTAAATCACTCAGCTCATCCTCGTCCTCAACCAATTTGAATGAATCAAAGCCTTTGCGCTTTCTTTTTCGGGAACTTCATTTAGTGAGAAATGAGTCAATCGTTATGGAGCCCATCCATCAGAATAACTGTATCGGGGTTCATTTCATCCTGGTACTCCTGTAGACCATCACAGCCTTCATTACAGGGCCATGCTGCAGGTACAAGAATCTGAGGATCTGGAATGAGTTCTTAGGATAATACGAGGCTTTTGAATGGGCTCTGAAATGGTCCTGTAATGTGTTTGACCATGGATCGACCTTGGAGTCCCGGCTTCCTTGACAGTCGAAGAGGTGTTTTTGCTGCACTCGTGCACATCTTAAAGATACGTGTCTGTGCAAACAAGATTTGACACATGGAATGAGGTGGTCTCTCTGTGTGTTTCTTGTTTTAAGTGTCTCTGTGAACTTGTGTACATTATTTCGCCACTATGGCCTATTTATTGCCTTACCTCCCTTATCTTACTACATTTGCACACACTGTACATATATTTTTCTATTGTGTTATTGACTGTAAGTCTGTTTATCCCATGTGTAACTCTGTGTTGTTGTTTTTGTCACACTGCTTTGCGTTATCTTGGCCAGGTCGCAGTTGTAAATGAGAACTGGCCTGCCTGGTTAAATAAAGGTGAAATAAAAATAAATAAAATAAACATGACCTTTTGTCCATAACCATGCCATTTTCGTCTGCATAACACTGCTCATGTGGCCAGTTTTTCAGTGGCATCTGGTAATAGCAAATGTGTAGTGCTAAAGCTTAATGTAACAGGCTCACCTTGAATTATGTATGGCTTCCATGGTGCACTCTGTGGAGCAACATAGAGTAATTGCCATGACCTCCCACCGTCCCCCAACCTTGTCCCGCAGAGGTACGAGTGACAGGGATGCTGCTGGATCACCTCGCCCGTAGAGAACACCAAACACAACCAGCGTGGTCGATCTCTACCTGGGTGAGATGAAAAAATTACTAGATGCCCTGTTGTCAGTTTGTTATTTCTGTAATGGGTGAAATATAACGTGGACCAATGTAGTCAACACTGACACAGCATCAAAGTTAGTTCAAGGTTTTTGATATTCCCCTCAAGAATCTCGACACAGTTACCATTGGTCCCCCCTGTGTGAAACTTGGCCGAAAGCAGCAGCATGGCAGTGTGAGGGTTCGAAACTCAATAATAACTCATAAAACCCCCCAGAAAATAGCTTCTTGTTGCTTACACCACAGAACATTCTCCATTTTCAGCGAGATACTCTGCACCGCGAAGATTGAAACACTAGATGAAATGGATGACTCTCTCCGTAGTGTTTTGCTGAGCTTTGGGATCATGGCTAAAGTCCACCTGGCAGTGTTTAACACGTCTTTAACCCTTCACGGGAGGTATTGTTGAGCTCAGAGAGGTGAGAACCCCTGCCGAAGGACTGATAGGATGAACGGAGGAGCTTTAATGGCGGCCTAATCCGGGCTACGCCATGCCCAGCGTGGGGTCCGCAGGCTCCGTGTTAGCTGGCATCCCTCCCAGCTTCTGACACCTGTCCACCATTTCATTTCCTTGGTCTCATCCAGGCCCAGGATAATGGAGCGCTGTGGGATGCCTGCCACTCAACTAGGGGCCTTGGCTCTAACTTCCTGCATTAAATGGTTTCCCCGATCACTCAAAACTGTGATACACTCTTGTCCCATAGGTAATTGACTCTCTGTTTCTCTCAGACTTTTTGTTTCTCACTGTCAGTTTTCCTGTTTTTCAATTATCTGTGGTTCATTTTGAAAGCCTGTCACTCTTACTTTCCACTGCCGCTTGATACATGTTTTGGGGTAGAAAGTTTTCATTTTAAGCTGCCAATTATACTTTGTCTGCTAACCTACCATGGAAATTATACCAACACTTCATAGCATACATTGTTCTGAAAGTTTTGGGGTTGTAGAAAGGTTGTAGAACAATTGGTCTGTTGTAATTGGGACTTACTTTGTGCAGGTAGGTTATTGTCTACTGCATTGTTTGTAATGGCTTTCTAGGGCACCTAGAGTGATCTTTGTCTGTGGAGATCACTGTTTTGCAGTTATAACAGCATCTCTGCTACATCACTGTTACACCATACACAACATCACACTTGGCTCTAATTGATTCCCCTCTGGCACACCCAGGTAGTTCTCACTCATATCACGAGTGTGTGTGTGCTCTCCCAGAGGCCTGGCACAGAGACCCACTTCCCTGTACTTGGCACCTGCTTTTGGGCAAGAGTTTACATCTGTAAGCTTGTCCCAAAGTCTGTCCTGGGAGGCTGAGGTCATAAGAGCTGTGTTGTATTTGTCCAAACATCACTTCCTCAAACCAAGGCACAGGGCTTTGGTGTCCGCATGACACCTCATCTCTTTTCATTGAAGATTGACTGAAGATCATGCTGTGATTTGTCGTGCCAGAATACACTTGTCATCTATCTGCTGTTTGTGTTCATGGATGCTCATTAAAATATGAAAAGTCACTCCAAGTCAGCTTGTTATTTAGGCAAGTACCCTGCAGAGGCTTGGAATTTCCTGGAATCAGCCTGCATGTCCTTGTTTCTTCAAAGGTCCAGAAATACAAATATCCTCTACGGCATAATTACATGTAAAAATGTTAGTTTTTATGACATGCTAATTGTCATTGCGAGCCTCCCGGGTGGCGCAGTGGTTAAGGGCGCTGTATTGCAGCACCAGCTGTGCCATCAGAATCCCTGGGTTCGCGCCCAGGCTCTGTCATAACCGGCCGCGACCAGGAGGTCCGTGGGGCGACGCACAATTGGCCTAGCGTCGTCCGGGTTAGGGAGGGCTTGGTCGGTAGGGATGTCCTTGTCTCATCGCGCACCAGCGACTCCTGTGGCGGGCCGGGCGCAGTGCGCGCTAACCAAGGTTGCCAGGTGCACGGTGTACCCTCCGACACATTGGTGCGGCTGGCTTCCGGGTTGGATGCGCGCTGTGTTAAGAAGCAGTACGGCTGGTTGGGTTGTGTATCGGAGGACGCATGACTTTCAACCTTCGTCTCTCCCGAGCCCGTACGGGAGTTGTAGCGATGAGACAAGATAGTAGCTACTACAACAATTGGATACCACGAAATTGGGGAGAAAAAGGGGTAAAATTTAACACAAAAAAAACAAAAAAATTGTCATTGCGAGAGTTTGGAACTATAAGGTTCTATCTGCAAAAAGAGGGTTTTGAGATAATTGGCTTTGAAGTTACAAAGCCTCATTGATTTGAATGTTTTCAGATTTTTAAAAAATCTTGTATTCTTTTGAACTTAACAACATGAATTGGGGTATTTAGAGGACCTACTAGGTAGAGAACATTGAACAAAACAAGGCTATGTCAATAACTATAAAATGCAGATAGAACCTTATAGTCCCCGTCTCCCGATTAGATAATATCATGGCTTTCAATGTTGATCGCTTCGGGATGGTGGGAATCTAACAGCATTAGGCAGTTATCCATCCACGTCTTCTATTTTTAGTAATATAAAGTATTCTCTTAGTTCAGGGCATGTAGCTATAACTATCACTAAAAGCCATGACATGCAATTGCAACATTACTATGTTTCAATTTGGCAAAATGAAACAAAATCACGTTCAATTAAACATTAGGCAGCAACCTCATATTTAATGACTTCTGAAGCACTTAAGATTTCACATAACCGGTGGGCCATTCTTCTGCCATCTGGAGCTGTATAATGCTGGAAAACACTGAGTACATAAAAAACAATCCCCAGGACCGAGAAAACTGCAAGAAAATAATTTGAGCTTATGGAACAAATGCTGCTCCTTCAGTATACTTTAGCCTGAGTTATTGGCAGCCTTTAAAGATGCACCTGTTGCTGATGTTCTTTATCTCTTTCTTCCAACAGCTGAGATGTGCTGAGGGAAGGGTTTAAACATAAAATTGTTTAAGGAGTTGTTCTCGGTTTTTCCCTCAGTCATTCATTACTCAGGAATACTTCTTGAAGTTGAAAAGATTGTCTATTTCATGTGAGGAACCAATGTTTGATTACCAACAATGACGAGTATCACCGCCTGGTATGGCTACTGCACCGCCCGCAACCTCAGGGCTCTCCAGAGGGTGGTGCGGTCTGCCCATCGCATCACCGGGGCCAAACTACCTGCCCTCCAGGACACCTACAGCACCCAATGTCACAGGAAGGCCAAAAAGATCATCAAGGACAACAACCACCGAGCCACTGCCTGTTCACCCCACTATCATCCAGAAGGCGAGGTCAGTACAGGTGCATCAAAGGTGGGACCGAGATACTGAAAAACAGCTTCTATCTCAAGGCCAGCAGACTGTTAAATAGCCATCACTATCACATAGAGGCTGCTGCTTATATACATAGACTTGAAATTACTGGCCACTTTAATGAATGGAACGCTCGTCACTTTAATAATTTTGACATATCTTACATTACTCATCTCATATGTATATACTGTATTCTATACTATTCTATTCTATGTCGCTCTCTTATTGCCCTTCCATATATTTATACATTCCATTCCTTTACTTTGATTTGTGTGTATTGGATATATGTTGTGAAATTGTTAGATATTACTTGTTAGATATTACTGTACTGTCGGAGCTAGAAACACAAGCATTTCGCTACACCTGCAGTAACATCTGCTAAACACTTGTATGCAACCAATACAATTTGATTTGATTTGATTTGGTTTTAAAGTTGCCAGAGATCTCTCATTCTTTCTCTATGTCTCTCTGTGTCTTCCTCCCGCTCTCGATCTCCTGCAGTCACATGTGCCTGAAATCGTGCTCCACTGGGCCGCGGCGATAAAGAAAAGGTCTAGGCGGCTGCTGGCGGACCTCTATGAACCCTGCGTAATAAAGGCCACCCCTGCTCTGCTGAAACAGCTGGGCTCTGCTAGATTACAGCAGGGGTTGACATGCAGTAGGGTTCTGCTGCTTTGCTGTAGACAGACGCTGTGCATTTCAAGCTATATAAAGCCGTACAGATTATGTTAGAAGAGATGAAAAAAAGAGGAAGATAACTTTAACCTTCATCACATCAAAATGTCTCAAAATCTCGGTGCAATGGCGGTTTGATTATATTCGAACTGGGAAATAACCTCCCAACTAAGGTTAGATTACACATGGAAACAGGGAAGAGGAGAAGGTCAGCTGAAATGTGAATAGGTACTGATGAAAGTTGCGGGGAGAATTGTATTTATCATTCATATGCTGTACAGTAGGCAAAGGTCTCAGGCATGCAACTGCAATTCATTTTTGAAATGCCAGAACTGCTATTTCCTCCCATTTGACCCCCCTCCTTTCCCCCCCAAAGTATGTGAACATCTGTGTTCTTGCTCCTTGTTATTATGTCAGGTTGGATATTAACAGTGATATCGTCAGGAGAGGTTCTCACATGTCACAGTTCGTGTTCCACTTGAAGAAGTTGAGGTGGGAAAGGTGAGGGGGGATGTGTTGCAGCACTGTTTCTTCTCCACTGCGGGAGGATCGCTCACAGCATCCATTAGTCACGTCAAAAAAGGCAGGGAAAAGGTGAGAGCGCACTCACAAGTAGTAAATCTCTCAAATGTCAAACCTGTAATTTGAGAGAAGGAAATTATTCGGCGGTACCCACCTCTCAGAAATCTTCGACTCGTCAAATTGCATCTGGGTTTTCTGAGCTCCCAACAGAAATGGGTTTTTGCCTACAGAATGATAGTGTCCCTGGTGGGGCTCGTCGTGATTGTTCGCATGATCAAGATGAAATTGCAGCCGTGTGGAGGCGCTGTCTTGGTTGACACATACATTATGTGATGGGCTGCTTGTTCCACGAGAAGGTGTGTGTTTGAGTACATGCCGCTGAATAGGTTGGAACGTAAAACTTCGCTAATGATGAATGATGGGAGAGATTGGGTTTTCTGTGTAACAGATGTAACTGGTTTCATATGAACTGTTATTATATAGACTTAGTTAAACATTAGGGATTGTGGTCTCTCCTTTCCTCACTGGAGAGCTCTAAAAAGACTCCTACCTGCTGTCTCTATGTAATGGAACCCGTGAACAGAGCTATGAAGATATAATAAGGTTTATTTGCAGCTGAAAGCTGAATTATAGTGAACAGACAGTAATTAATCAAAAGTAGTTGATGTAGATAGGGGGGAAATGTATAGTTGATTAAAGAGTTAATTGAAGCAGTTTGGGACTGGAGTGAAGGGCACATCACTGATCTCTGAGCAGAGGCATATCCTGCCTAATTAAAATGTATCATTTGTTTGAACCCTGTTGAGTTTGCCTACACTTCACACTGCCTTCTCAACCCATCATGTGACAGTGCAATCTTTGTTAGCCTACTCAGCACTGTGTCTACTTGATATTCACTGCCTTCTACACTGTGTTGCGTGGTACTGGACCTTGCATGGATCGCGCTGCTTTAAATGTGTTTACTTTTGGGTTACTAATGAGATAATCATTACTTCATTTGCATGTATCATTTGGCTGTTGCTGTGATTGAGGTCTTTGAGTGAATGTAGTGCTAATGTGAACTGTTTGTTGGTACCCATGTCTAAGGAAGAGCAGTAGTAGCACCATTCTGGGTCTTCCCAATCATTAAACAGTTGAAACTGTGCAATGATTAGCTTCTGCAACAAAGTTTATTTCAAGCGGCCATGTTGATTTCCCAAATACACATTTAGTGGAAATGGCTAAATTAAGCGGCTGAATGTGAACTCATTTAGCTCTGTAATGAGAAGCAATGTAGTGCCACCCGATCAAATGTCCTTTCCGTCCACATCCGCACTGCAAAGCAGCAATCACACCTCATTAAAGGCCTATTTTCCCACTGAAACATTAGTGTAAATGTTTCCATTTGCTTTTCGATGAACCTTGGTATGGTCTGCATCATCCTGACCCAAGGTTAATGGATTAATCCCAATCGCTTTGTGGTCTACGCAAGTCTCAGAGCCTAATAGCATCATTCCACTGCCTATTGCGGTTGCGGTCACATTTGTGCAGCCATTTCTGTCCACTCACAGTCACATTTTGAGTGTTGGCTTTTAGCTTAATTTGAAGGGCAGTTGAGGTTATCACAGCACGTGTCTACAAATTGGTGGTGGAGATAACAGTCATATAGATAGAGGACTTATTAGTGATATTATCCACTGAGCATTTTACCTTTAATATGTACTGGAGCTGGGATATTTGTTCAGTTGCCTGTCCATTCATCAATTCCACAGTGTTGCTGTGTTGTAGCTCGTAGGAGCAGGACACCAAATAGCTTATTTTATGAAAGCTGTTGACGGTAAAGGGTGTTATATTCTAATGAGCGAACATAGAACTAATTTGTGGGAAATATGCCAGATTTATGTCACGAATCCCGCTTCCTGAGTCTGTGTTTGCCTGTGTTTCTGTCTTGGAGTGTGTTTCCGTTGTCCTGGAACGCACCCTGTCTGGTTGCCGGGCGAATTAGCTTGTTGGGAGATCGATGTTCACACGCACCTGTATCCCATCAGTAATCTGCACACCTGTCCTGATCATCACCTCTCCCCTTCAAAAGCTCTGACCTGACATCCATTCCCTGCCGGATCGTTAGCCATGAACAGTATGTTGTGCCATAGTATCAGCCTCAAGTTGGATATAATTTTTTATTTTTTTTATTTTTACGTATTGCTTGCCTTAAACTTACCTCCGTTTGTTCTGTCTTCAGTTACTCACCCGGATCATTTAGCCCATTCCCGTCTGGTCGGAGGAGGATTCCGCTACCCCATTAGATCCACCTATTTACTCCCATCAACTCACCACCGCTGCCCGCTACGCCACCCGGATATATCTACCCATTCACATTCACTTGTAAATAAATACTCACCTTCTTCCTACTCTCCTTGTCCTGGTCTGCTTCTGGGTTCGATTTGTAAAGAACGTGACAATTTAAGCATGACAGGAGATGCCTATCTCTGAAAGGACTATGTATGATAGAAAAGAAGCTGTACAATTTCAATAGATTCACGTTGTACATCTCGAATGGAATACAATCAAATTATAGAGGCCTCCTCTGACTAACTTTGTTTATGAATTGAATCATTGGACAATCAAATTAGCCGCTTCTAACAGCGTTGTTGCATACCAGCAGAGCCTTTCCTTCTCTTTTGTTTCCCTCTCTTTCCCCAACCAAATGATAATCACAAGTGTTTATCAGCAGCTCTAGACATGTGTTTCGTCTCATTCACAGATACCGTGGGTCGATGACCTTTTGCTTAAGGTAGTTTAAATGGGTGAATTTCACAGCTTGGCGCTTGGTAAGTGGCTGAGAACGCTTTTAGATGTTTAGACTTGGCGATGCTTGAGGGCAGATTGTATGCAAAGAGGAGGTGGATGGGTGTTAAAACACATTACTGAGATGTAACATAAAGACAAACAGTATTGTCTAGACAGGGAGTCAACACTTAACTACTGTAGTGTACATCTATGCTACTGCAGGCCCCTATTGGTAATTTAAATACAGCTCAAATCCACATGTTTGGTAGTTTCATCTATTTCAGCACTATTTTGTGTTATTTGAACAACAATGAGACTCTAATGATTGATTATGATTTGCACAGGATAGCGTTCATTGAAATGGTGCGCTGGATTATGATTGATATTCACAGGGATTTGTTGGGACAAGGATGCCTTGCATGTGGAAGTGTAGTATGTTATGTTGAGCAGATTAAACCAAAATCAAACTGGATTACTGTCAGGGAAACAGAGATTAGAGAATCGCTGAGAAAGCTTCCTGCCTGATATATCATCCACAGCTCTATTGACAGTCAAGCATCATGAAGGTGAGATCAATGGATCCAGAGGTCTTTTTCTCTCTTCCTCTGACAGATGGTTGGTCAAATCGGTTCCCAAGGGAAGGTATAAGTGCATGATTCTCAGAGTAGCAACACGAGAGGACCTTGGCTCTGAATCTGGACACGCAAGAAGGAGACAGAGCAACATTCCCGAAGGCTGGATTCTTAAAGGCCAGGAGATGCCTAACGATGTAACAGGAATTTCCACCGGAGGCAGTGCTAATGATCTAATAGCTCAGTGTCTAACAGACCCTGGAAAGATTCTCTAGAAGGCCCTGTGGTCAAGCCGAATGTGATACATGTCCTACATTGTAATAAGGGAATCGGCTCATTTTCCATGTCTAGGTTCCTATTTTCACCCCCATTGCTGAACCCACCACCATGTGGATTTTACGTACGCTTTCTGCCTGGAGGCTAAAAAGTCAAAGGTATTGTGGGGGAATGGATACCGAGAAGGCCGAGGGTAGCACAACAATCTTGGTATAAAAGTTTAATGAGCTCCCCGTTTGACACAGTGATTCTTCATCGGGGGGCTAGGGCTGGCGAGCAAGGCCAGAAGCCATATGTAGATGAGGCTCTCTGAGCATGGGGTGGCTGGGAGGGGGGCATGGGGAGCAGCCGGCCAGTGCTGTGGGGGATCGACTGGGTGATGAAATGGCGCGTCTCCTCTAATGTGACGGGAGAGATAGGTGAGGTGCTGCTCAAAGAGGAGTGAAAAGCGAGGCGATTTGTCCTCCTGTCAGGTTCTGTCTGGCCCCACAGCATCACGTTCATTGGTCTGGACAGTGGAGTCTGTGGAAAGGTTTAGTTTAATATGAAAAGGTGCCATGGTATGCCTATTAATTCACCTCCAGCATGCTGAGGGGCTAACACTATCACAGATGCACCTCTTTGAGTCAATGCCCATAGGACCAAGACTGGCAAGACAATTAACACTCATCACACACATATAAAAACAGGAAATGATCATTCCTATCAAGCTACTTCTATTTATAGTATATATTTTAAGGACATTTTCATGGATCACTGTTCCGTTTGGATTCCTCCTGTCTCCGTTTACACACGGTACATGGAGAGGGACAGGTTCTCTGTTAAATCAGGTTGATTCCCTGTGGAGTTCTTCCTGACTGGCCTTCTTGACACCCCTGACACGCCATTATTCCTGATGCACCGATCGTTAGTCTCCTCATGCTCTTCAACAATGTCAAACTCTAAGGACATACAGGCAGTAAAGTGGTCAATAAAGTAATCCATTAACCCATTGACCTCTATGTCCCATAACTGTTTTGAAATGAGGATGTGGGACACAAGACACTGCCACACACGCCCACAGACAGACAGATCATAATCATTCAATTAGACACGTTGAAAATGAAGGTAATTATCTTACTGAGATGGCTGAATAAAAGTACAACAATACGGAGACTTTGCATTACGAGCTTTGACTGTCAGCACTAGCAGCACATCTCCTCCTCACTACCGCCTCTTTTTTTGCTGTCAATCTCCTGAGGGACCACTCCGACAATGCTTGTTTGGGCGTGAGACCCAGCTTTAACATGTTGGGTAATTAGGCCCTTGGTTGTGGTTCCCTCCACAGTTCCCTGTCCGTATCTCAGACTTCACCTGGCTGTTCTCGTCTGTTGTGTTCTGCCATCCAGCTCTGCCCTGCCTCATCATGACTCAAACAATTCCCGGTCTTTCTGCATTTCAAGTCATGCTCTCCCTCTTGTTTTTTAAAATTTGTTTTAATAACGACTAATTGGCAATCCATGTTTTAATAAGTTGTCTCGTTTCAATTGCAGGTAGTCACGAGGGAAATTACCCAATGTTCCTTCGTCGTTCAGCTTTTCATGGTATATTTTGAGTGGATGATGAGAAGGATAAAAATAAAGAGGGCCGTGTTGTAATTAGCCTGGTTTTACAAGTTCACCCCGCTACAATCTAGAAGGCAGAGACAGTACAGGCGCATCAAAGCTGAGTCCGAGAGACTAAAAAACTGCTTCTATTTCCAGGTCATCACTGTTAAATAGTCAACACTAGCCGGACTCTTCCCAGTACCCTTCTCTGAACTTAGTCACTGTTACTAGCCGGCTACCACTCGGTACTCTACCCGGTACTCTACCTGGTACTCTACCCGGTACCTTACATACTGTTTAACCCACTTCATACGCATATACTGTATTCTAGTCTAGGCTCATGCTATATAACTACTGCTGCACACACCTTTTCTATTCAGATCCTGTCCATACTGTCTATACACACCATCATGTACAGTACCAGTCAAAAGTTTGGACACAGCTACTCATTCAAGGATTTTTCTTTATTTTGACTATTTTCTGCATTGTGAAATAATAGTGAAGACATCAAAACGATGAAATAACACATATGGAATCATGTGGTCATCAAAAAAGTGTTACATCAACATATATATTCGATTTTAGATTCTTCAAAGTAGCCACCCTTTGCCATAATTACAGCTTTGCACACGCTTGGTATTCTCTCAACCAGCTTCATAAGGTAGTCACCTGGAATGCTTTTCCAACAGTCTTGAAGGAGTTCCCACATACGCTGAGCACTTGTTGTCTGCTTTTCCTTCACTCTGCGGTCCAACTCATCCCAAACCATCTCAATTGTGTTGAGGTTGGGTAATTGTGGAGACCAGGTCATCTGATGCAGCACTCTCCTTCTTGGTCAAATAGCCCTTACTCAGCCAGGACGTGTGTTTTGTGTCTGCAAAAAATACATAGTCCCACTAAGCAAACCAGCTGCAGAAAGCTGTTGTAGCCATGCTGGTTAAGTGTGCCATGAATTCTAAATAAATCACTGACAGTTTCACCAGCAAAGCACCTCCTCCATGCTTCACGGTGGGAACCACACTTGCAGAGATAATCTGTTCACCTACTGTGCATCTCACAAAGACACAACGTTTGGAACCAAAATCTCAAATTTGGTCTCATTAGGCCAAAATACAGGTTTCCACCAGTCTAATGTCCATTGCTTCTTATTGGTGTCCTTTAGTATTGGTTTCTTTGCAGCAATTCGACCAGGAAGGCCTGATTCATGGAGTCTCCTCTGAACCGTTGATATTGAGTGTCTGTTACTTGAACTCTGTGAAGCATTTAGCCAGTTTCATCATAGCGCTTGATGGTTTTTGCAACTGCACATGAAGAAACTCTTAAAGTTCTTTACATTTTCCGTATTGACTGACCTTCATGTCTTAAAGTAATGATGAACTGTCATTTCTCTTTGATTTTTTGAGCTGTTCTTGCCATAATATGGACTTGGTCTTTTACCAAATAGGGTAATCTTCTGTATACCACCCCTGTCTTGTCACAACACAACTGACTGGCACAAACACATTAAGAATTAAATAAATTCCACAAATTAACTTTTAACAAGGCACACTTGCTAATTGAATGGCATTCTAGGTGACTACCTCATGAAGCTGGCTGAGAGAATGCCAAGAGTGTGCAAAGCTGTCATCAAGGCAAGGGTGGCTACTTTGAAGAATCTCCAATATAAAATAGATTTTGATTTGTTTAACACTTTGGTTAATCCATGTTTCCATATGTGCGTTTTTCATAGTTTTGATGTCTTCACTATAATTGTACAATGTAGAAAATTGTTTAAATAAATTAAGAAAAACCCTTGAACAAGGGTGTGTGCAAACTTTTGACCGGTATATATGTATATATATGTATATATATGTATATATATGCAGTATATATATTCTGGACTCTGACATTGCTCTTTTGTATTGTTAGGTATTACTGCACTGTTGGAGCTAGAAACATAAGCATTTATCTTCACACGTGATAACGTCTTCAAAATATGTGTATGTGACCAATAAAAATGTTTTTTTTTTGTTATTCTTATTTGATGTGGTATATGATAGATTAATTTAATCAGACATTTTTTGGAGAGTTTTTAGAAACTTAAAGAGAGAAACCACATTCATCTTTAAAACCACATACAAATGGGAAATGGGAAAAAGTTATTAAAAACAAACTTAAAACAAGCGTATTTTACTTTTAATGAGAAGCTTACTCCTACATGAATCAGCTTCCCACACATAATTAGTGCTTTAAGGCATTGTTTGATAATGTTATAATGAATATAACCTGATTACACCCATGGCATGAATCTTTACCTGGAATGTCTGTCTGTGTTGTCTTGAAAGATTGAGAAAATCCAACATAAATTTGGAAAGAATTAATTTAAAATAAGAAGATTTTATACATTAATTATAAGTGACTACACAAGGAATAAAATGGTTTCAATTACACTCCAAGGGAATGCAGAATTCATTAGCTTAACCATAAATAATTAGCTTTATAATTCTTGTTATCTTTTGGCCTAAGATGTGGTCGGTGGAATAAGCAACGATACCCTTTGTCACCCCAGCAACCATGAGGAAATAATAGGTTTTGCATGTAAATGCACAAGTCCAAGGGCTCATCATAGCGAGACATAGGCACCCGTGTGAAAAGCCTAATGGAAGCCAGCACAGTGACAGTAGATAAGCTGGCTGCCAGCCAAATAGTCTTTTATCCTCATGTTGAGGTAGCTAGGAGCAAGGAGGGCGGGTCTGGCTCCACGAGGGGGCAAAAGGGGGCTTAGCCCCGTCAGTTGAAACTTGTGCCCTCTCAATTTCCATATAACAAATGATTTAGTGACAGGTTGGCGCGAAATCTGTATTTCCTCTGCGCTGTATCAGCATCATGGATAGAGCTTAACTGCTGTGGAGTGTGTTTGTGTGTAGGGGGGCTATGGAAAACCACTGGGTGGTTAGGTAGGACTCCTTTGGGTTTCCATAACAAGTGGGGGAAAAATGCTGCTCGTTCTATGCCTCCGCCTGTAATATTTTATTGTGATTTATAAGGACGGGGTCAGGTTTACAGTGGAAGCTGCTTCACTCAACTCTGCCTCACAGCCCACCACTACAGAGTTTAGTTAGCTTCTTAGCTCGATGTAAAAGGAGTTTTAGTGTTATTAGCCTATTTTGCTCTAACCAGCTAATTCATTTAATAGCAACTGGTTTGTTTATTGGAAGAGAGTGGCTGGAGTACTCGTTTCCTGCAGACGCTGCATTTTTGTTCCGATGTCGAAAGTTCTGTTTTGGGTCCAATGCTAAAGCAGCAACCTGATCTCACAGTTTCAGACGAGGCCGTCACCTAACTGGAAGCATTCTATTGATAGAACCAATGGATTTGCTAGGCACACATCAAGCAAAGAGCATTTAAAACACGTTCTAAGTGCTATGGGAACTGAGGCGTCAACACTTGTTTTAGTGATAGGCGCTGGAAATGACACATTTCCCACTTTAACATACGTGTTCAGTCAGTACAGACAAGGCATGCTACACCGAAAAAAAAACGCTCAACTAATCCAAATGGTTTTTGAGGGGCATTTTACAACATTTCGGGGAGATTGGAATGATCAATTACTCAAGAACAGCTTCGAAAAGTCGCTATAAGAAGAGACAAGGCGGTTTAAGAACATTGTTTGAATGTCATCTCCTTCTTCATACTACTATTTAATCAAGAGCAAATGAAAAGTTGAAATAAATATTCAATACTCGAGGCATAACTACAGATGAAAATACTTCCTAAATATACCCTGTGTTTTTGTGGGGTCCCGTGTATGTAGATTAGGAATACACCAGTGACAGAGAACCATTTCATCAACTCAACTGTCAAACATAACGGAGCTAAATTAACTGAGGTTTAGGTTCTGGAAATGCTTAACATTATCGATGTCATTCGTCCGATCTCTGACACCTTTAGACAATGAATGTGGATTAGATGAGAGAAAGAAAAGCAATTACTCTGGACATTTGTATTCAATGGTAATACCCAGAGACTTCCACCTATTATTCATCAAAGGCTCAATTCTGATTGCAATTAGTGGCTTAATGCCTAGCTTCGCAGGGTCAGGTCCAACTTTTAGTCTCTCTGACATGCATCCAGAATTTTCCGGGGGTTGAGTTTTTCATGCTAAGCTACGGCACATCGAGAACGTTTTTTTATTTTTATGCATGCGATATTGCTTCCAAAGTGCCCTAATTGGCTAAATGAATAATATGCCTATTTTTCTCTCCTTGGTAGAGGAACAAATGAATTTGAATCGCCCTCTAAAGAATTTAATCACTCACAAGGCGTCTTCGACAGAGCGCTTATTATTTACACTCGTTTTTTTTCTGATTACAAAGTGACAAGGTCACCTTTGCACCCACAAAACAGAGTTTAGGCCACTCTGTCCATCTACATTTCCACCGGCTAATCAATAGAGACAGGGGAAATCTGACTGGTTTCTCTTTGCTGCTGCTTTCGCTTGTTAAGGTCACCTAGGCTGTAGTGCATCAGACATCACAACATTAATCTGTTGTTAAGAAAGAGAGGAAATCATTGATTGTAATGCAAAGAATGGAATCCCACTGCAAAAGCCACCGACATGGGTCAAATATACTCCTTTCTTGGTTTATGGGCAGCCTATAAAATAGTTTATTTATTGAGTAGCTGCATTTCCTAAAACACCACTTTCCATCTAAGTGCCCATTTAGACATTCACTTCCCACCGAGAACAGAACGTTATACATATTTTTGTGTGAAAATTCATGTAACATTCATAAAATACTAGATTTTATTGTAACACGAATTCCCATTCCTCTGAGCTTTTCGGATATGCTTCATCCATACGTCAGACAACACCAGAGGGCATGGGATCAAAGGAAATAGTTGCACAATAAATGATCTGACAAATATGCACAACATCACTAAAGACACATACCATCAGCAGAATGTAAACAATCAGTGACTAGCTGGTGAATAGTGTTAATCCAACAGATTTGGTTCATTTCGCCACTCCTGTTTTTCTAATGATAACTATTAGCTTTCCACATACTACTAACAGGAGAGATCCAGGAGAGGGATAAGGACTGCTACAGTTCCCTCTCTGGTGTTTTATCCTCTGTCAGTATCCTTTGTCAGTATCCTCCGTTACCCTGACTAAACCAGTAAGAGACTGATGACAAGACAAGTGACTGAGGATAGGAGGGAGGGATTCTGAGCATTGGGTATTGTACATCAAAAATGCTATGTTTGCAAAATATGACTTGTCACCACAATGTTGATGAGACTTGTTTTTTGGTTATTAGAGATTACATTAAATGTAATTTGATTATTATCTACCTCAACTTTAGGTCATCAATTTAATATTTTACATTAAACTTCTCCCTTAAATGTATACAATTTGAATGCACTTTTTAAACCCTTTACTCAGGCACTTTGAAGTCGTGGACATGTAACGGCTTTGTGATGCTCCACACAGCATTCATTTCAAAAGGTTTCTAAACCTTAAATAAGAAGGGATTGTCCCATGCAGCTCTCTGTGGCATTGTCGTTCAGTGATACCAATAGTTCTGAAATACTGCATTAATGCATACGACAGTAGCAAGACTTTTCCCTTGTCCTGTAAAATATTCCATCTGTTCTACCAGCTGCAATAAGCAGCATAACTCATAATCAAAGTATTTTCATTCAGAATCATTGTTTTACATCAACAAATTTTACAGATATAAATCAACTCTATCTACTTTCAATCTAATGAGCTAAATGTCCCCAGAGATAAAGCACAGTGCACAGATTGTGGCGCAGGCACTTGAGACAAAGGTGAGCCTCTTACACAAAGCAAAAAAAAAAAAACTTGAGTCTTTCCTGCTAAAAATGTAGAGGCATAAAAGTTTAAAATAGGATGTAGTTCCTGTAAATGGTGAGACAAGGCTGTGCATTTTCAAACCAAATAATGACATGTGAAGTGCGAAGGCTCATACACAGTAATCGGGCCACTCTGTGCCATATATCGCTGAGGTAATGTGTGACAGTGAAAACAACGAGGCCGGGTGGCAGCAGTGGGTTTATTGAGTGTGAAGAGCAGCCAATGAAGCACTGAGAGCCATCACCATGTCTCTAATGGCACACCGATGAGCCCCGGACTCTATGCAAGCCTCGTGTTCTAATCTGTCATCACTGGCCTGTACCTCCACCCACCTCTATTGGCAGGGGGCTGTCAGCCAACGCCCATGGGACATGACAGAAACACGCCAATGACTATTCCACTCTAACACACTTCCACCTTGCCCTCCTTCGCTCTTTATTGATGGATATCTTCATTCAGTTATCACTTTCCACTGCCAATATCATAGTCAACTTCCAAGGAAATGTACTCATTAAAAGCAAAAGGGACATTACCACATGTGAACTCTTATGGTCCTGCTCTAGCCTGCACCGGCTGTAGCTGAACAGTTTCCCTTTACTAAGTTACTTACTCCTTTGGAAGCATAGGTCATTGATGACTCCTCTCTGTCGCATTCTGTTCTGAGCAGTCTTTTCCAGCTCGTTCCACCCCAATGCCGGTTCTCCTTGTATCTGCCTCAAGCACCCGCCTCCAGGTTTTTCTAGTTTCCCTTTAAGCTGCTTTTACCTTCATTCCGAGTTCTTCTCAGGCCGTGGTGTCTTGGAGAGATGGAGATGCTGAGGGGCTTTTGAAGCTCGAGAAGATCCACGCCCTCTTGCCTGCTCCTATTAGGACGAACATTTGAAACAGCATTTTAGGGGCCATAGTGCGGCCACGCCTCCATATGTCCTCTCTTTGTGTTAATAACGTGCTCACACTGCGTATGAATATTATGTAAAATTAGCTCAATTATATTTGACAGCTCATTACCATACACATTGACCAGGCCCCCCCCCCCTGTCTTTCCTCAGAAGTAATTCTTACCTTCTCCCATCGCTCGAGGTGAATAATGATTAACATAATTATAGAGCACATTTTTTGGAAGAGGCACTTGCCAGTTTGTCCCTGTCCATGAGCCTTCTCTGTTCCCCTTTTAATGTAAATCCCTCATTTAGATGTGTATCAGAGGGTATTCAGGGGAGTTAGAGCGAAACAGTGCTCTATTAAGTTTGATTAATTCAATTAAATAGATATTGCATACTGATTTTTTCCACTAGTTATTAATGACCTTTTCCCTACGTGGTGATTATGGGATTTGCTGCAGCACTTTAACTCCAAAGTTTCAAACTTTGTTATACTAGCTATGGCTTTTAGACTACTTAATGCTGGTTGTGGCCCATTCGTAGGAGAACGAATTTAGAGTCTCAACTGACCAGTAGCAGACAGAACATCAGATTGAAGCACTATTATTGGTGTTACCATTCTGGAGTTGTGTGATCAAACATTGACAATCACACATTTTGTCTGCAAACCCCTAACAGCTGGAACATCGAACTGCTGGTTTGCAATCAAAGCTTGAAACATGAGTCTGGGTTTTATAGGACTTTTTGCCCGTAATCCGCTTTTCCAGCTGTCCTTTTACCTTACCATTTACTTTGGAAAATCAAGGCCTCTGTCTGTTGACTGAAGTTTACAGCAAACACATCTCTAAAATTGATGTGAATAAAGTTAGCCGGATCGATTGGTACTGGCCCTTGTCTTCTTTCTGAACCTAAAAAGGCCATCACATAAAAACTATCCATGATGCAGTAAATTGGTTCAAGTTGACCTTTCACATTGAAAAAGCGCTGGAGTCCTGGAGTCCTACATCCAGGGCCGGTGCGTATCCATCCCTCACATGGACAGCAACTGTCATTGGGCCAGATGAAGGCTGAACCGCATGGTTCCAGTAGGAGGCACAACTTCCTCCTGCTCCGTTCATCCAGACCCCATCCAGATCAATCCATAACAAGGCCCACCTGATCCGTCTCACACCCTCAACTACCTCGCACCATTAATACAAAGTACAAATGATACCCCGACTGACTGACATACACAGGAGAGATAGAGGAGTAAAACAGACAAGACATACCCTCCTGTGTCATTGGTTTTAGTGTGGTCACCTGAAACACAGAAGAGAGAAGAGATCCTAACCACACTTTGAATGTTCAAATTCCCCTCTGGTATCACAATTGAATTTACCCCGATTCTCACTGAGGCATTTTCTGCTTTCTGAAGGAAACAAAGGAGGTAAACAGGAGCCTGCAGCATTATCCAATCAGCATTATCCAATCAGCATTGATCCAATCAAAAGCAAGTAAGCATGGGTTCATAACCAATGCATGGTCAACATGTATTGTATGCACAATAACACTTCCCCCTTACATTTGTTAGACATTTATTTATGTGTTGAGAATATTTGGCCTTCAGGAGAAACTGATTGTATTGTAATTGTATTCTCTTATTAGATTAACCTACTACCTGGAAATGTATTTTCTCCAGTATTAATGGCTAATAATGAAATGTAATAACTTATGACTGTAGAGGAAAGAGTAGTCTGGCAGAAGTGTAATCCTGTTCAGACCGTGCACCATTACCAGACAAATTGGGGCCTGCTTCCCGGTTTTCATTTCCAGTCTGCTGACTCCATTCCAGTGTTATACAGGCCTCTGATTTCATGGGTTTCAGGGAACGGGTTGACTTAATGCAGAGGGGAACTATGCACGAGCCCTCCAGCTGTGCAACTCTTAAATGCAATTTAGTCATGCCAGACAAAATGTTGTGTTCCAGGCCCTGTCCCGATGACAACTCTCTCTGCGTCTTGTAAAATACGGTTTAGTGAGGGGTGGAGGGAAAAGTGAGGCTAGCGGGTCAACCATTGGTTAAGATGTCCCAGTCAAAATGTTTTTTTTTTGTTTCTGCAAGTCAGACATCAAACAACTTGAAGATACTGTGGAAAATTACATGAGGAATATTCAAACGAGGTTCAAATGCTTTTTTAGTTTCATTGACCCTTGATGTAACAAGGTCAATAATGAAGATGTTTTTTTTTCTATGGTACTCAAGCTTAGATAACTAGAGCAGTTGTTCAAGCTCTCGTTTCATCTTCAAACATTATAATTACTTTGGTACACTTGACGATAAAAATGAGAGGGAAAATAACTGAATATTGTTTTAATTGCAGTGTCAACTGTTACTCATCATCTCACCATCTGATGATGTATCTTCCTGTATTTATGCCCAAGTCAGTGGCTTGCAATCCGTGCAGGCCGATTATTTACCCAAAGAGAGTAATGAATCGGTGAACTGTGTAATTGCGTTGCATACAATACAGGTCACTTTCATTAGCAACCTCTGGGATGTGTGTCAATGTGCAGTGGCTGCTCCCTGCTGATGAATTCTGGGAGAGATGTAATTTATTAGATCAAGGGGTGGGATCATTTTTTATGGCCCCTGGTGTGCAGGTTTAGACTGTCACTTCATTATGATCCTTTATGTCAGGCTATGGTTAGCAAGAAGCAGGAACATTACGTTTCACGCAAATGACCCGCTCTAATGACCACATTAGGGGTTTTTAAACCGAGTTTAGGAAATTATTAGAATAAAGAGATGGACATTTTAATGACATACATTTTCACATGTCACAATAATGCATGGAACCATTCCCAAAATCATTGTGAAGGAGATATGCTATGGAACGTGGCCAAATCATTTCTCAGAGTTTATCCCTATGGGAAATGCATGGGACAAAATGGCTTCCTGACCCAATGGGATCATACGTCTAGCCTCAGCTTTAAAGTGTATAAGTGATGTTTATGTCTTGGAGAAAAGAGAAATATTCCATTTTTGGGGAATGCAATAAAACAGCTGTTCCCGTGTATGCTAACACACTAATGATGACCCCCTCTCTTCTCTCGCTCTAACAACCAACCAGTGTTTTCTCACTTTAATTTGACTTGCTACTAGCTATACAAGTTAACACTACACATCAGGTAAACACCCCCTCTCTACAACAATGTTCTTTATTTATTATGTTTTTCTGGTTGCTGGAGGCAATCTTTCGAGGAATACACAATGTAATTTAAACAAATTCATTCCAGGACAGTTTCGTCCACAAAGGTCACCCGAAACATATATCACACATTAGCAAACTATGTTCAAAACATTAACTCTGCAGAGTGGTGTCTAAATATCAGCGACCACCATTCTGACCAGACACTGACTTCTGGATGGAAAGAATTAATGGACTGGGAGGCTGCAGCTGGTGTTGGTGTGTCTGTCACCGAGTGTTTATTAGTATGTGTTGGAGCTTCGTTATTTCCATTTATAACGTCTTGGAATCAATTGTCTATGTCATGATCTTACACTAGAGGAATGACGGTGACAATCCCTTTTCATATTTTTTTATGTCTTCCGCTAAGGAAAACAAAGCTGGGGGAAAAAACAGTGGCAGATGACTGTTACAGCACAGGGTTATAAAAAAAGTAATGGAGAAACAGTTGTTTGATTACCAGGCTCTCCGGGTCACTGGGTGCTTCTGACCCATTTAGCTTGCAGTAATAGTCTCCCTTGTCCCCTTGGGGGGCCAGTGCTGGAGCTTGGGAGAGAGATGCCACAGAACACTGACTTATATACACTGAACAAAAATACAAAACACAGTATGTAAAGTGTTGGTCCCATGTTTCAAGAGCTGAAATAAAAAAAATCCCAGAAATGTTCCATACGCACAAAAAGCTTATTTCTCTAAAATGCTGTGCACACACTTGTTTACATCCCTGTCAGTGAGCATTTATCTTTTGCAAAGATAATCCTTCAACCTGGCAGGTGTGGCATATCAAGAAGCTGATTGAACAGCGTGATTATTACACTGGTGCAACTTGTGCTAGAGACAAAGAAAGGCCCACTTAAAATGTGCACACAACACAAGGCCACAGATTGTTCTACCATAAGCTGCCTCGAACGTCATTTTAAAGTATTTGGCAGTACGTCCAACTGGCTTCACAACCCCAGACCAAGTGTAACCACTCCAGCCCAGGTCCTCCACATCCGGCTTCTGGATAGTCTGAGATCCAACAATTATTTTTACAAGCATTTTGAGAAATTCCAAAATATGTGTGTCCTACTATCCTAAATACAACGTGATAATACAATGTGAACGTATATTCTTGACATCTAGCCAGTACCATATTCAACACTCTATTCCATGCTTCACTGGTTGTACGAATTAGAATAGCACATTTATTCAGTTAATATTCTTATGATCAAATAAATAGTGTGGAAAAAAGTGTATATCGGATCTGCACCGGTGGCTGTTCAATCTCACTGGAAAAGGTTGATTGAGACAGAAAATGAATACCATTTTACATCATCAACTCTCAAATAAAATGGATAGCAATAAAGGCATCATGCACATGCATCTAAGTTAACAATTAACCCAAATTAGCTCCCTGTATTGCCACTTCATAATAGTAAATTGGGATAATTGACACTGGTATTAATATTAGTTTTAGACACACGCGCACGCACGCAGGCACGCACGGACGGGCAGGCAGGCACGCATACCTCTGCCCCCTTCCTCATTGTCTTTTAGCCTCCATTGTCTCTCCTCCACCCACTGCTCTCCTTTCAGCTGATACATATTCAACCTCACTAAAATACCTATCAAATGTCTGTGGGATTAAAGAGTACTCCTCCAACTGTCTGTCAGCTTTCCCTCTGAATCTACTGTCGCCATGGTGTTGCCGTGGCAGCACCAGACTGTGGCCTAAGGCGATAGTGATTTGACAGTGCATGAGTATGCGTCTGCATGTGAGTCAAGGATGCATTGACAGGTGAGAGGAAGCGGTAGGTATCTCTCCACTGCAGTTGTTTCCTTGGGGTGTCTGTAAGAAGTGAAGTTTACTTCAGTGGAATAGAAGTCCTAACTTTTTTATCCACTCATGAAAGACAGTGGAATGTTTACTTATCTAGATTGGAATGTTGACTTATCTAGTGGATTTAACTAGCAGCCGGCTGGCGCCCACAGCACAAAGATATGGATTTCTATAAACATGTAATCTTCTGACTCAACCAAATGTTTTCCTCAGCAAGGCAGGTTAGTGCAACCCCTCAAGGGAACAGCAAGAGTGTTCCATGTGTGATTTTAAGACGCAACCCTTTGGTTTGAGTCTCTACACCAACCAAGCTGTGTCTGTCTCCCTCTACCCCACACACTCACTGGGGCCCGAGAACATGTTATAATAATGATTGATAGTATTCATCAGCAGCTGTTTTGTCGTACAAATTCCCTTGGCGTGAAACTGACAAGGTGACATCTTAGCAGAATGTCTTTGTTAGTAATGGTAACAAGGTTGGCCTAATTTGTCTTGAAAGTATAAACAGTAATATATACTGAAAATAAATGAACAAAACATGCAACAATTTCTAAGGTTTTACTGAGTTACAGTTTATATAAGGACATCAGTCAACTGAAATAAATTCTTTAGGCTCTAATTTATGGATTTCACATGACTGGGAATACAGATATGCATCTGTTGGTCACAGATAACTTTAAAAAAAGGTAGGGGCGTGGATCAGAAAACCTGTCTGGATCTGATGTGACCACCATTTTCCTCCTGCAGCGCGACAACATCTTCTTCGCATAGAGTTGATCAGGTTGTTGATTGTGGCCTGTGGAATGTTGTTCTTCTCCTCTTCAATGGCTGTGCAAAGTTGATGGATATTGGCGGAAACTGGAACAGGTCGATCCAGAGCATCCGAAACGTGCTCAATGGGTGACATGTCTGGTGAGTATGCAGGCCATGGAAGAACTGGGACATTTTCAGCTTCCAGGAATTGTGTACAGATCCTTGTGACTTGGGGCTGTGCATTATCATGCTGAAACATGACGTGATGGCGGGGGATGAATGGCACGACAATGGGTCTCAGGATCTCGTCACAGTATCTCTGTTCATTCAAATTGCCATCGATAAAATGCAATTGTGTTCGTTGTCCATATCTTATGCCTGCCCATACCATAACCCCACACCAGCAAACCGCTCCCCACACAACGCCATACACGTGGTATGCAGTTGTGAGGCCGGTTGGACTCACTGCCAAATTCATCCTCTCTCTGCTTACTTCTAACATGTGGGAATATTTATGATTCACAACCAAGACTTCTCTCCTGGGTTGTATTCATTTTTATACATTATGAATCAGTGATGTTACACAATTTAGCCAAATGCTCTCTTTTGGTTTTTCGTTTTTTAGACTTTTGATTGACATGCCGAGATGATTATGAGTGAAATAAGAGACAGACATGCAAAACTCAAACATATGCACGAGCCAGGACATTGAGCTATGGAGGATTTTAATCTTAAGGATCAAACCACACATGGATTCCTAGTCACAATGGACGGTAGCATTATGGTGCTCTGTCTGACTGGCTCCAGTCATGTGTCTAACTTATTAACAGTCGAGAAATGCCTTGCCCCCCTCCCCCTCCCCCCATTTATCAGCCTCTTCATCACTACTGAAACATTGAGGGCTTGACTTCGTAACATCCGACATTGTGCTGGAGATCTTCGTTTTCCTCCCTTATCTTCCTCAGTCTAATGCAAGCTGATAAGACCTTAAATAGTGTGGAGGAGATT
This sequence comes from Oncorhynchus keta, assembly GCF_023373465.1. Classification (NCBI taxonomy): domain Eukaryota; kingdom Metazoa; phylum Chordata; class Actinopteri; order Salmoniformes; family Salmonidae; genus Oncorhynchus; species Oncorhynchus keta. Next base: position 61,793,198 of record NC_068434.1, on the reverse strand, counting down.
AAAAGAGAATAAAAAAATGTTATTGTGTCACTGACAGAATTGCCACTGCCCCACAAGTTGAGTTTGGATAAGCCTCACTATAAATAAGGGGAATAATATGTTCAAACAGGGAATAGTATTACAGATAAAAACCAATTGTGACAGAGGGAACTCACTGGCAATACCTCAAGGTTAATATGTCGCAGCCAGGAAGATGATAGTTGCCCATTGCATTAGTCATTTGAGCGAGTTATGTCTTTGAGAATTCAGACTGTGCAATTACTTTCAAATGAGCAATATTTATTAACGCATTAAACATATTCAACTTGTAACGGTCGTCGTCGGTGGAAGAAGAAGAGAACCAAGGTGTAGCGTGATACGTGTCCTTATCTTTTAATAAAGAACTTGAACACTGAACAAAAACAATGAACCGACAACCGAAAACTGTTCTGGCTGGTGCAGACACACAACTCTGGCAGCTCAGGACAGGTGGAAAAAGACTCTGGCAGCTCAGGACAGGCGGGAGACTCTGGCAGCTCAGGACAGGCGGGAGACTCTGGCAGCTCAGGACAGGCGGGAGACTCTGGCAGCTCAGGACAGGCGGGAGACTCTGGCAGCTCAGGACAGGCGGGAGACTCTGGCAGCTGTACCCAGGATCCCTTGCCGTCCAAAATCTCCTCCCATGTCCAGGAGTCTTGCGATTTCAGCCGCTGCTGCTGCTGCCCGTTACCATGCTGCTTGGTCCTTTGGTGGTGGGTGATTCTGTAACGGTCGTCGTCGGTGGAAGAAGAAGAGGACCAAGGTGCAGCGTGGTACGTGTCCATATCTTTTAATAAAGAACTTGAACACTGAACAAAAACAATAAACCGACAACCGAAAACTGTTCTGGCTGGTGCAGACACTCAAGAGAAAACAGAAAAAAATCACCCACGAAACACAATAGAAAACAGGCTACCTAAATATGGTTCTTAATCAGGGACAACGATTGACAGCTGCCTCTGATTGAGAACCATACCACAGAAACACAGAAATAGCAAATCACAGAAAAACTAACACAGACAACCCACCCATCTCACGCCCTGACCATACTAAAACAAACACATGACAAAAGAACTAAGGTCAGAACGTGACACAACTAGTGTTAATCAACACACATTTGGAGGCAAATGCAATGTAATGTATTTGCACCAGCATGAATACAAAAATTGAATAGCCTTAAATGGATACTTTGAGCTTTTGGCAATGAAGCCCTTTATACACTTCCTCAGTCTGTCAGAAAAACTTGTGGAGACCATTTGTATGTCTCTGTGTGCAGTTTTGAAGGAAGCTGCTAATTAGTGCTAGCTCAATTGGCTCGCAAAACTACCTCTAACTTCCTTCATACTGGATGTAGAGACATACAAAGGGTATCCATGAGTTTATCTGACTCTTGGGAAGTATATAAAGGGCTTGAATTAACCCTTTAATAGAGGAACACACTCATAACCATTTTGTCTCTGTTCAAGGCTATGCATGCCATTAGGAAATGATAACAATGAAAAAATATGACTAGTCAGGCTCGTGTTTGAGCAACAGTGTTGTAATAACATTAATTAACACTTCAACTGCGCATGACCTTTACTTGTTGGACTCTGTATACTCTGGGTACAATAACTATATTGACCTTGAGTGTATATTCATGAAAACTAGTGAGTAATAGTTCGAGTTTTGTGTTGGTTATGTCTCCAAGTTAAAACAAAGAGGCCAAAACAGTCTGGTCAAATGACACCTGACATGAGCAGTATAGGCCTTCTAATAGACACCAATCTCTGATAATCTTCCTTGTAATAGACACCAATCTCTGATAATCTTTAATTATTTTTTTAATTTTACCCCCATTTCTCCCCAATTTCGTGTCTTGTTCTGGCTACAAACGGGCAAGCTGAGGCTAGTTCACGCGCTTTTCTTCTCTCCCTGTCATGGTTTCACCTGACATTGCCCACCACAGCTAATTGTCTCACACTGAAGGCTAAAATGGCAGGTGAGGCTGAGATTCTCCCCACCTGCACGCAGATTCTCCCCACCCGCAAAAACACCTTTTCACAGTGTGCTGATGGGAGGTGAGAATAATGTCCTATCTAACCAACACGATATTAAAAGAGCTGACAGATGGAAGACCAAGGGTAAAAATGTAGACTGAAAGAGAAAATCTACTGGCTCAGGCTTGGGCATCAGTGTTGCCAATAGGAAAAATGCCTGATGTTACCTTAGAAACGGGTTGAACATTAGACAGAGAAAGATGATGGAAAGCATTCAAATGTAGGGGCAGTGGCTCATTAGAATATTTTGGGGTGTGATTTGCTCATAGCTATTTTTGTGCAACCATGAGAGAGAGGATCATTCCAGTTGATCTAATCTGTAGTGTTATAGCATTGCTAATTAAAGATGACTATGACAAGTGAATGTGTCTTATGAAAGACTCATGTAGACCTTGTGTCAATTCAGGACTGTTGTGTAAATCAATTCTCTCCTCGGGGACCCCCAGCTGTTCCAGAGCTAGCACAGCTAACTTGTCAATCAACACAATTATCAAACCCATGGAATTGTAACAATAGAATATGGCTAACCAGAAAAAAGAACCCTGTATGATTCTTCAAAAGGTGATTTATAGAACATTTGAGATTGAGAAATATTTTTATAGAACCATTCTTCACCAAAAACGGCTGTAGCCATAGCAGAACCCTTTATGGTGTTATTTAGAACCTTTTTGAAATATTTATTTAGAAATATATGAGCATGGTTCTAAATAGAACCTTCAAAAAAAGGGTTCTGCTATGGTTACAAGTAAAATAATCCCTATTTGGCACTATATAGAAATAGGTGCGGAGCTAGGGTCACAGTACAGGGGCAGTCTTGAGGAGCCCTTCTGACCAAATCATTAAAAAAAGGGATAGATAATATGGCCTATCATAAACACAAATCAGGCATCATCACATATGTTTCAGCACCAGGGACAGCACATGCCGCTCTACAACGCACAGTGGTAGTCAGCAACATGGACAGCAACACCCAAGCGGAGTTGAATGAAAACCATGAATCACAGTGCATGAAGCGCTTGTTTAGCAGACAGACAGAGAAAGGTCTACATTCAGGTCTACATTCAAAGATAAAGTAGAAACGACAGCCTGCAGCTACAAAACAGGCAGCGCAGGCAGGCAGGCAGTGTCTCACCTCACATGCACGCACACACACACACACACACACACACACACACACACACACACACACACACACACACACACACACACACACACACACACACACACACACACACACACACACACACACACACACACACACACACACACACACACACACACACACACACACACACATGGTCTGCCTATAGGTGCTGAGAGGGCCATTCTGACTGCTTTCATCTTAATAACCAAAAATGATGTTTCACTCACCATATTGTCTTTTGCTCAGCTGATGTAGCCATCTTGCATTCCATCAAACAAAATAATAATCCCAACAGGCAAACGAACTATGTACAAATCAAGGTCCCGTTTTAAACGTCATCCTTCTCTTCTTCGTGTTGACAATCCTGCCAACTACTTTGTCTTTGTAAATGTCAATGTCCCGCACAATAGAAAGCAAAGTTAGGATGGATAGTCTGTCCTCATACATGCCCGCAAATAGCTCTTCGTTCGGAACTGGCATTGCTGATGGGAATGATTTTGTAGACTCTATGGAGAATGGTCAGATTTAGATACGCTCGGTGCATGTTATTGGCAATGAGGAATGCTAGGACTAGGTCAGAGTTGAGATCCATGGCTAACTCAGAATACATTGTGCGGAAAGAGAGGAACTCATCCACAACTTCCTCAGGCTTGCAAATGTCTTCTGAGTAGAAATGTGCGAGGTCAAGCATGTTATTTTCTGCATCAGGGCATTCAAAGTGCTTTGGGTTGAGCACAGAGGACAGTCATGCCATTTCTATGAAGTCGGAAATCGATTCTCAAACTGCCACACAAAAACATTGAGTATGTAATTGTATACATCAGCTTTAAAGCACCTTCTGCTTTCCGGAATCGGGTCATCCTCTGTGTCCTCGTCATGAAACTCTTCGTCGTGAAACTCTTCCTTTTGCGAGCTCTCTCCTCTGCATACTCAGTTGTTGTTTTGTCTGGCCATCTCTTTAGCAGTGTTCCTCATCTTTGTCATAGGCCTCATCTGTGTGCATCTGTCTGATCTCAGCCATGCAGCAGTCAGTTGGATCCACTGCAGTGTTTACATCTATTGAATCCTTTTGCAGATAGATAGAAAGGATGTAAACTCAAATGTGCTCCTTTTTGATAGCAGGCCATCAGCTTCAGAGGCCATCTTTGGTGTAGTATGGTTATGGTGCTTTATTTGGCGCAGGGCTTCAAGGAGCCCAGGCAGGCTCTGTATAGCCAAAGATGTTAATAAACTAACCCAAGATAGACCACAGCCTGTCATTTTCAATGGGAACAAATGAGTCATAGTGGGCAGAACGAGCAAGGAGGGGGCGAAGCCAAGCACAAGCTAGCGATATCCTATTAGCACGTTCTAGAATAGTTTTTTTTCCGTTAGGGAACACCTATTCTGTGAAGTGTGATTGTGCAATAACTCAATTCGCACTTGCACTCCTTCTAAACAATGTAGTTTTGAGAAACTTTGGCAAAGGGTAAAGTCTAAAAAACGTAGTCCACTCAGATTCTAGTTTTGGGAACAGAAAACTGTATTGAGATCAAATATTTCACTGATAAGAATATTTGCAGAATTTTGGCCAGAATCCATCTTGCTCCATCATCTCCCACTACCGGCCACTGGGCTTCATCTCACCACCATATTTGGTAGTGAGTGGAAACGCCAAGGGGATACTTCACATTTATACATCTGGTGATGGATAAATGTTGTTCTATTTGTGGTATAACTGCTTCTGTGGCCTGTTTCCTGTAGACCCCGCTTGTGTATGACAGGCTCTTCAGCGTGAGAACGGGGATCGAATGCGCAACCTGCTGATCCAGAGTCATGGGATTACGCCCATCCACCACCCGTGTCCACAACGCCCTAGCAAACCCCAAGATTACTTGATAGTAATAGTGCTCACTATTGCCCCTAGTGGACGGTTTTCGACTTCAATCTTGAATGACCTGACTGTTTAAACCTTGGTAGGCTAGAAGTTAAAAAAAACAGTACAGGGCCTCCAGTGTACGTAAAAATTAACATTTGCGCTACAAAAGGAACATGCAGCCCAATTAGAATTACATTGAGGTTGTGTGCTACAGAAGTGCACATAAACCCTGTCCTTCAAAGACAATTCTTAAAAATCCAAATAACTTCACAGATCTTCATTGTAAACGGCTTAAACACTGTTTCCCATACTTTTAATTGATGAACATGCACCTGTGGAACGGTCATTAAGACACTAACAGCTTACAGACAGTAAGCAACTAAGGTCACAGTTATGAAAACTTAGGACACTAAAGAGGCCTTTCTACTGACTCTTAAAAACACCAAAAGAAAGATGCTCAGGGTCCCTGCTCATCTGCGTGAACATGCCTTAGGCATGCTGCAAGGAGGCATGAGGATTGCAGATTTTGCAATGTCCAGGGGTGATGGTCGGATTCACATTTATTGTCGAAGGAATGAGCATTACACAGAGGCCTGTACTCTGGAGCGGGATCAATTTGGAGGGTCCGTCATGGTGTGGGGTCGTGTGTCACAGCATCATCGAACTGAGCTTGTTGTCATTGCAGGCAATCTCAACGCTGTGCATTACAGGGAAGACATCCTCCTCCCTCATGTGGTACCCTTCCTGCAGGCTCATCCTGACATGACCCTCCAGCATGAAAATGCCACCAGCCATACTGCTTGTTCTGTGCAGGATTTCCTGCAAGACAGGAATTTCAGTGTTCTGCCATGGCCAGCGAAGAGCCCGGATCTCAATCTCATTGAGCACGTCTGGGACCTGTTGGATTGGAGGGTGTGGGCTAGGGCCATTCCCGCCAGAAATGTCACGGAACTTGCAGGAGCCTTGGTGGAAGAGTGGGGTAACATCTCACAGCAAGAACTGGCAAATCTGGTGCAGTCCATGGGGAGGAGATGCACTGCAGTACATAATGCAGCTGGTGGCCACACCAGATACTGACTGTTACTTTTGATTTTGATCCCCCCTTCTTTCAGGGACACATTATTCTATTTCTGTTAGTCACATGTCTGTGGAACTTGTTAAGTTTATGTCTCAGTTGTTGAATCTTGTTATGTTCATACAAATATTTACACATATTAAGTTTGCTGAAAATAAACGCAGTTGACAGTGAGAGGACTTTTTTTTCTGAGTTTAGAAAGCCTTGTGCGAACAGTTATTTTTTACTCTAGCCATGCAGTCCCGTTAAGTGTCCAGACATTGTTCTTACCTCATCATAAGCTTGCCCTCTCCTAAGATTCACATTGATACCAAGATCAAGGATGAGTGTGTTTATAAGCAGATTGAAACAGGACACCGCCATCTGGTAACTCTTCAAATTTCAGAAAGCACTCAATGTTATCCTCCTCCACCTCCTCACTACCAGTGCAGGTGCTTGAAGTGCTTCCTTCCAGTTGCTGGTGGTCCGCCTCCTCCTCTTGTGTTTTTGTTACCATGGTCACGGGCTTGGAGGACATGCTTCCGTCTGCACCGGCCTCATTAGCCCCTGTCAGGCTAGCGCTAGCACCAGCAGCAGTCGTTGGATTATCCATCCACGGTTATCTTGTTGCAAGGACGACGAGGAGAAGTAGATTCTATGTGGAACACAGGATGCAATTCAACTTTTCTTATCCTCTCGCTCCTCGCGTTTTAGCACACCTGACTTGTACTTTCTATCAATTTTTCTCCTGAATGTAACTTAGCTAGCTAGACATGACCTGACGTGACGACGTTGAGCTCGTACAATCAATAAAACATGACAAGCATTCTTTATTGAAAAAATGTACGATGAAACAATGAAAGGTCTTGGCTAAAAACTATTCGTTTTCATTTAATTTTCGAATAATTTTCATGTTAATTTTGGTACTGTATGAAGTAGGCTATAAGATACCCCCCAAAAATATACTACTGAATAAATAAATGAATAGATACAGTTTTTTGTTACATCATCATTGACAAATGTTTTTTATTTAAAATCTTCACTAACAGGTGTCTCCTTACGGGGCCCGGGGGTGGGCTCTAGGTGTGTGGGCCCTGCGGCAGTCACCCCATGCCCCCCTTGCTCTGCTTCTGTATAAAACGTTTTGTTTTTAGTGTGTACAGAAGCAATATATGCTATAGAAGCAATGGTAACCATTGGGAAGAAGAGGGAAGGAGAGAAATGAGAATGAGAGGTCCCCCATTGCGTTCAAATCCAACAGAATAACCTGTAGCTGGCCTTGTGAAAAAAATCCCACAAACATTCATCCGCATGAAGCTGAATCCTGGGGAATAGGGAGTATCACTTAGGCCTTATTGTGTGGGGGATTGAGCCCCAGCTCAAATGTTCACAGAGCCCATACAATGTGAAGGGTTTGGGTTATCATGTAAAACATCTGTTAAGTAAAGCTGAGCGAGGGAGGGCTTGTTGGGCCTGGGAGGTTGTCATCCTTAAGATGGGTTTGAAATACACAGGGGTGAGAGCGAGATAGGGAGTTTAACTGTAAACGCAAAAACTTTTCTCCAGATGTTTTATTTATCTTTTACCCAGAACAGAGGAGAAAAAGGGGTACTAGGCAAAAATATGTGTAAGGGGTCAAATAGTTCCTCAAAGAACAACTGCCGTTGTCAATTTTATTGCGTAAAAGCAAACTGTTAAAAAAGAAATGTGCGAAAGTCCTTATTACTACTTTACTGCTGCCCCTTTAACTTCAAATGAGGATGCAACGTCTCTCTTCTCCATAGCTGTTATTAAGCTTCCCCCTGATTTGAACAGATTAACAAGCACCACTTGATATCAAAAGCGTCTGTTGTTTGTTGACAAATGTTTATCCAATGCCCACTTCACATTTCCCCAGTAAAGGAAGGCCATCATCATCAGGTCACTATGTTGTGACACAACCTAGGGAACAATCAGAGATATTGAAATGGCGCGTTGAAGTACTCGTCTTCATTGTTTTGCCTCGAAAAAACGGTGAAAGAGCACTGCCACCTTTTCTAAGTGAAAATATATTTAGCAATCACAACACTAAAACACAACCACCACGGCTTAGTCCTCAGCTTTAGAAACGTTTGAAATGTAAACGTTTGACCAACTTTAACATTTTGATGAATGGTTCCGCTAAAATGCACAATATGACCATATTGCTTACAATATGGGCCAAAGTAATCACGGACCACTGAGCTTTCATCCATTGTGTAAACCAATGTTCATTGTGATATCATAAACAGTTATTTTTAAGTTTCAGGGTCAATGAGCACTATCAAAGTCCTGCTGTGACTTTTTCAAAATAATCTAAAAGGGAGTAGCTTACAAGTCTGCGACTTGAGCCCAAAGTATAAAGTTAAGGATAAATATGCTAATATTAAGAATTTTAAAAATACTTTGTAGTCTTTTCTTTGCTTGACACAATAAATGTCTGCAAGGTCACGTGCCTCCCATATTAAATAAGCTTTGAGGCAATTTTATAGCTGCTATTGTTCCTGGCATGTCCTCTGTTTTCTTTCTTGATTGCCTGTGAATGGATACAGAGATATCCACCACAAGAGTCTGACAATAATTAACCACCATTCACAGCTCTGGCAAAGGATTTCATATGATGAAAACATCATGAATTAGGCAGAGACTGCAGCCTTGCAGCTCTTGTAATCTTCTGCGATTGTGTCTGTTAATGTAAATTGCAATTTTGAACAGGACAGACCGTCCCCAAACCAAAGTGCACGCACGCCCATACTGTCGCGTCGCTTTGGTGACGGAATATCTTTGACTGCTCGTTCATGCTGCCATCCCAGAGGAGAGAGAATCAGTCTCCTCTTATTTCTTTCTACTCCCTCGCCATCTGGAATGTGAATAGTCAGACCCACCTGGACTGGGAAGTGACAGAAGTCCTCAGTGGAAAGTGTGTCTGATGAAAAAACATGGAGAGAGGAAAAGAGAAAAAAAGAACACAGAGAGAGGGAAAAAGAGATTGGGGGGGGTGTGAAGGTTGTCCAGATGCTGTATCCAACTAGGTTCCCTGGCTTGTGGATGTCCCCGCTCCCTCATTCTCTCTCCCAGTGACAGGTGAAATTTAAACTCTTAGAAATAACAAAAATGACTCAAAATGACTCAATAACTCAAAATGTTCCACCAAGTACAGGATGGCCTGTCTCCATGTGTCCATGTTTAACCCTACACAGGCCAGTTCAATCTGTTACGTCATGAAAGTGGCCAGAGGTCTCTCTCTCTCTCTCTCTCTCTCTCTCTCTCTCTCTCTCTCTCTCTCTCGGCTCCACAAACTTGACACTTCACTTTTTGATATTTTCTGAGCACCCGAACCATATGGCTAAAACCTCAATTCACCCACCTGGATATCATCCTGTAAGAGGCTTAGGAATCATGTTATAACCTCTCTCAGCCAAAATAAAGAGGAGGATTAGCTAAATAGAAGTGACTTGGACTCTGGGCATGTTTGGATTAATCTAAAGGTGCAAAAGTTCAGCAAGATGTATTAGAGCCAGGAGTTTTCAGTGCTGCATGAGGTTTAGGCTGGATCTGCTCCAACCTCACTGGCACTCACTACCTGTCGCCTTCAAATGTGCCTGGCCAGCTTTTCCATTCACACCCATGCAAACACTCACTTGGGATTATCCGAACCAGTGTAGAAATGGTAATGAGTTACTTCGGGATTTTGAAAGAACCACAAACCCAGACAGACATCATACATGAATGTTCAGTTACAACAACACTTTTAAGCTGTAGGCTTCACAGAGCACTTGGGAGTAAAAAAACATTCAAATCTACAAGAGAACATTCACATGAAATGCATTTGTGGTGTGCACTCTGCATCGTAAAAAAACACTTAGGGCATTTTCATACTCTTTTTCATCCCGGGGCGAACCGTCTCACATTTTCCCATTGGCATGTTTACCGTGGGGAAAGGTGTTCAACTCCTGTTGACTCACCCTATTAAGGAACAGGGTTGGAATGTTTTCTCACTGTGTTGAATTGGGAGCTGTAGGGTGAGGTATAAAACAAGCAACTAAGTAAATTGTAACAACTATTGATATAGCAATGTACTTACAGCAGTAAACCAAGAAATGTACCACATATCAATAAATGTTTTACCTTATTTGATCTAAGCTGTCAGATATCTTTTCCTGTATGATGATGTGGAGCAATACATTTTTTTTGACTTGAGATAACATCAAGTTAGAATTGTGATATGAGGTTATTTTATTTTTTATTTTTTTTAAATGCACAAATAGCTGAAATGTCCTGTGGACGGTTGCAACAGCTTTAGTTCTTACAATTTGTCAACTGAAATAGAATGTTTAGTGGCTAATCCATAAATATGGAGAAAAATAATTACTATAACTCCAACTGGTGTTATGTCAAGACATACAGTAGGGTCAGTAATTATTTACACCTTTGATAAAGATGAGCAATAATGACTGTATAAAATACACGATATCAATAATGAGCCATATTGTGTGCTCCAAATAATGAATACTAACGCAATTTATGGGGTCAATTACGAGTAATTCAGGATTATCCATAATCATGGTAGCATTCACATTTATGTAGAAGTGTTTAGAAACATATTCTATTCTTATTTACAATAAAAGTGACTCCAAAATGACACAATACATTATATACCATTCATTTCTATTGGGCACAAAATAATATGAAGCACACCGAAAACAAACTGCAAAAACGTTTTGAGAAATTGTTTTTACTTGTTAAACAAAATGTATTTCTCTGAGTAATTGTATTAGTATACAATAATATCTCTACAGATTTTTTTTGCATACAATATACAGTTGAAGTCAGACACCTTAGCCAAATTGTCACGGTTTTCTAATGGTGAAGGAGAGTCGGACCAAACTGCAGCGCGTATATTGTGATCCATGTTTACTTACACAACGTAACACGAATCCAAAACACAAACTCTACAAAACAATAAACGTAGTGAAAACCAAAACAGCCTTAACTGGTGCAAACTAACACAGACTAAGGACATCAAGACACTCACGACAATCACCCACAATACAACCAAGGAATATGGCTGCCTAAATATGGCTCCCAATCAGAGACAACGATAAACACCTGCCTCTGATTGAGAACCACTTCTGACAGCCATAGACTCTCCTAGAACACCCCACTAAGCTACAATCCCACTAAGCTACACACCACATACAAAAACCCATGTCACACCCTGGCCTGACCAAATACATAAAGAAAAACACAAAATACTTCGACCAGGGCGTGACACAAATACATTTAAACTCAGTTTTTCACAATTCCTGACATTTAAAACTAATAAAAATTCCCTGTCTTTGGTCAGTTAGGATCACCACTTTATTTTAAGAATGTGAAATGTCAGAATAATAGCAGAGAGAATGATTTATTTCAACTTTTATTTCTTTCATCGCATTCCCAGTGGGTCAGAGATTTACATATAATCAATTAGTGTTTGGTAGCATTGCCTTTAAATGTTTTAACTTGGGTCAAACGTTTCGGGTAGCCTTCCACAAGCTTCCCACAATAAGTTGGGTGAATTTTGGCCCATTCCTAGTGACAGAGCTGGTGTAACTGAGTCAGGTTTGTAGGCATCCTTGCGTGCACACGCTTTTTCAGTTCTGCCCACAGATTTTCTATAGGATTCAGGTCAGGTCTTTGTGATGGCCACTCCAATACCTTGACTTTGTTGTCCTTAGCCATTTTGCCATAACTTTGGAAGTATGCTTGGGGTCATTATCAATTTGGAAGACCCATTTGTGACCAAGCTTTAACTTCCTGACTGATCTCTTGAAATTGTGCTTCAATATATCCACATACTTTTCTTTCCTCTTGATGCCATCTATTTTGTGAAGTGCACCAGTCCCTCCTGCAGCAAAGCACCCCCACAGCATGATGCTGCCACCCCCGTCTTTTACACGTTGGGATGGTGTTCTTCGGTTTACAAGCATCCCCCTTTTTCCTCCATACATAACGATGGTCATTATGGCCAAAAAAGTTCTATTTTTGTTTCATCAGACCAGAGGACATTTCTCCAAAAAGTACAATATTTGTCCCCATGTGCAGTTGCAAACCGTAGTCTGTTTTTTTATGGCGTTTTTGGAGCTGTGGCTTCTTCCTTGCTGAGCGGCCTTTCAGGTTGTCTATATAGGACTCGTTTTACTGTGGAGATAGATACTTTTGTATATGTTTCATTCAGTATCTTCACAAGGTCCTTTGCTGTTGTTTTGGGATTGATTTTCACTTTTCGCACCAAAGAATGTTCATCTCTAGGAGACAGAACGCGTCTCCATCCTGAGTGGTATGATGGCTGTGTGGTCCCATGGTGTTTATACTTGCGTACTATTGTTTGTACAGGTACCTTAAAACTTGTTAGGGCAGTGGTCCCGTGGTGGGAACATATATCAGCGGAAATTTCAAGTACGCCACGTTTAGTTTTTGATAAAACTCAAACTTTCATTAAAATGCACATACAATATACTGAATTAAAGCTACACTCGTTGTGAATCTAGTTACCGAGTCAGATTTGTAAAATGCTTTTCGGCGAAAGCATGAGAAGCTATTATCTGATAGAATGTATCCCCCAAATACTGCACCGTCACCTAACGACAGATTTTGCGATAGCTGGGGGCTACTCAGAACGCAGAAATAAAATATAAAACATTCATTACCTTTGACGAGCTTCTTTCTTGGCACTCCTAGATGTCCCATAAACATCATTCTGGGTCTTTTTTTCGATTAAATCGGTCCATATATAGCCTAGATATCGATCTATGAACACTGTGTGAACAACGGAAAAAAATAGCGTTTTAGAACGTAATGTCATTTTTATAAATTAAAAAAGTCGACGATAAACTTTCACAAAACACTTCAAAATACTTTTGTAATGAAACTTTAGGTATAAGTACACGTTAATAAGTGATACAATTGATCACAGGGCGATGTCAATTCTATAGGTGTCCTTCGTGAAATACTGTCCGAAGAAATCTCAACCAAAACATCCGGTCGGTGACCGGAGGGAATCGGTTCCCTTGATTCGGTTTGACCAAGAATCAAAGCCTAGGCAAATGACAAGACTCTAGACATCGTGTGGAAGCTGTAGGTACTGCAACCTCAGCCCCATTTAATCCGGTTCACCTTTAACAATTCCTGGAAGTCGCACATGGATATTGTTTTCCATTTTCAGTGATCAGATTTTCCTGCGCTTTTCAATGAAACGCACGTTCTGTTATAGTCACAGCCGTGATTTAACCAGTTTTAGAAACGTCTGAGTGTTTTCTATCCACACATACTAATCATATGCATATACTATATTCCTGGCATGAATAGCAGGGCGCTGAAATGTTGCACGATTTTTAACAAAAAGCTGGGAAAAGCTGCTTAAATTCTCGACTTCCCTAACAGGTTTTAAGGGGTTTGGAAATTGCTCCCAAGGATGAACCAGACTTGTGGAGGTCTACAAATACATCCACATGTACACCTCCAGTTGACTCAAATGTTGTTAATTAGCCTATTAGAAACTTCTAAAGCTATGACATCATTTTCTGGAATTTTCCAAGCTTTTTAAAGGCACAGTCAACTGACTGTATGTAAACTTCTGACCCACTGGAATTGTGATACAGTGAATTCTAAGTAAAATAATATGTCCGTAAACAATTGTTGGAAAAATTACTTGTGTCATGCACAACGTAGATGTCCTGAACTACTTGCCAAAACTATAGTTTGTTAGCAAAAAATGTGTGGAGTGGTTGAAAAACGATTTTTAACGACTCCAACCTAAGTGTATGTAAACTTCCGACTTCAACTGTAGCTCAGTGTTTTGAATTATTTATTTTATACGGTCATTATTATCCAAAGGTGTCTAAAATGTTTGCATACAATATAGCTCAGTATTTGAATGATTTAGTATAGACAGTCATTATTATCAAAGGTGTCTAAAATGTCGTACCCCACTGTATATTTTTTCGTCTTAGGGATCAGAGGGAATTCATTTCCATAGCGCAGTAAGAAGGTCCAGCATAATCCTCACTCACCTGCCGATATGGTGGCACAGTGACAGTATCGCGCAGCAGACACATTACTGAGCCAACCCTGGGAAATTGGGTCAATGGCAAATCTATAGAGCTCGAGAAGCAATGAGATTCAGGAGGAAGATGTGAGTGAGCTCTCCTCTCGTCTGGCCTTTTCAATCTCCCCCTAGCCTCCCTGGTCAACAGGGCTAGGATGGTTTAGTGAGCCTTGAATGAAGATGTAAGCTTATTGATTCATCTAACCACATTACTCTTTCCTCCACTTCAGGATTTATGAGATACAGCTTCAGCTGGGGTAAAATACCAGCCAAAGATACACTTCGGTGATGGTTATGGTGTTGTGACCAAGGTGAGAGATGACTGTTCTAGCTCAATAAGTTGCTGTATGGTTCTTAAATGCATGGTATAGTATGGGGACAAGAGTGTGGTGTTTCACCTGAGGTAAACAGTAAGCGCCATGACATCATTTTCTTTATAGTTTTGATCAGGTTTCAGATGGCTAAAGGCTATGCGGTAAAGTGATTGGTCTTATCCAGTTTGTGCAGAATCTTGTTAGAGAAATTGTATTTAAATTCAATTTACACGCTAAACACTTGGAGATTTCCTTTTAAAAAAGTGCCTAGTTTGTCAATCTCACTATTAGTGTCTGCCAATCTGCCCATAGCTAAAGACCATAGGAGACCTGATACAGTAGTTGCCAAACATACGATAAGTGGTAGTTGTCTAAATGGAATCTAATTTGTACTTCCTTTGAGTGAGCTATTGAATTGCAATTGAGGCTAAAAAGGTAGTTGGTCGAAGCACACATGCAGTAACTGTCGGTTAGATGGATTTGTGCCACTTTCCCAAATGTCCTATGCCAAATCTATAAGCTTGACTATGGCCATGCCTCTAAGAACAAATTCCCTTCATCTGAATATTTCAGGAGATGAGTGAGGTAAGACTGAGCAATTTGTCTAATTGGCTATGTTTATAATTAATCTCATCAAGCTGCTCCAAGAGGTAATGTAGCTTTTCAAATATTAATAATCAACACTGAATATAGCCTGCTTTAAATAAACATACCATTTTGATAACGGAGTTTGCTGATAAGACTCTCAACCGCCCTTCAATCATTCAAAGGGATTTAACAATACCTCAGCATGATACACAGTGGGATCAGTTGACTTTGTCAAGAACTAGATGCTTACTTGTAATAATAAGAAATGAAGCATGTGTGTCTGTCTGTCTGTCTGTCTGTCTGTCTGTCTGTCTGTCTGTCTGTCTGTCTGTCTGTCTGTCTGTCTGTCTGTCTGTGGACTTGTGTGTGTGCGAGCCTGCATGTGTGTGTGATAGGAGATTGTGATTGCAAAGGTTGTTGTCCAGGGCAGACAGTCTTCATCCTCCGGGTCCCTCTGAGGGATTGGATTGTTGGCCCACTCCATCCTGCCACTGCATTGATAACATCCAGTAATCAAAAGCACTATTGACTCAGCCGATATTGCCAGTCATTCACATTGGCAGAAGTCACTGACCACTCTCTGGCCACCTGGGTGTGGTGATGGGTGATAAAAGAGAAAAAGGATGATTAAATGCACACTTCTTTAAAAAGCCTTTTTATTCTGTTTTGACAAACGTCTCAATCGGATCCCTCACAACCACTGCTGCACGACTGGAAGACCGGAGACCCTTATGATCACTTATGCTCAATTATAAATATGGAGCCCACTGTTAAACAATTAATCAGTGGGAGAGTAGCATGAGTGGTCAGCTAGACACTAGTAAGGGGAGAGCTGTCAAGGGTGGGGGGGGGGTCTTCTCACAGAGGCCAGCAGGGGGCACTGTGACTCCTGACAGTACCATAGGGATGAAATTCAGAGTGCTTGTGTATATGTACATGTTTGGTATTCCGCTTGTGTTCATCCCGTTTATGTCTCCCTCCATTCAATCCCTGCTGCTTCTCTGGGATGTGAAGTAAAGCCCCACTGGCACACCACCCATTTCAATGTGGAGAATTGGGTAATATTTGGTTGAGACGTTGATCAATGAGATTACAACCTCTTTTCACCGACTCGAACAGACAGCCAAAAGTTTGTTGAATTTACAGTGTTATCACAATGCTTTCAACCATCTAAAAGCACAACCAAATTTGAATGGAAAATCAATGAGATGATTTTTGGTTTAGTTGTCAACTAAATGTGTTATCACTGCACTTTTAACTATTTAATGCACAGCGAAGTTCAAATAGGAATACAATGTCAGATATTTTGTTTATTCATACAACAGCTTAATGTGTTATCATTGTGCTTCATATAATTCGACAACAAAACGACCTGGATTGCAGTTGAGATTACATTAAAGTACAGTTTAAGTGCAAGTGATCAATGTCATTGCAGATTAATAAAGCATTTTTGAAGATTTCCACAAACCAGCAACCTTTGCATGCTATCTTGAACATGCACGCTTTATATGATTACATAAGAATTTATTGTTACAAGCAACCTCAGAATGTGGTCATGATGTGTTAGTCATTTTAAGGTTGAATAAATACTGTTACATTAGTTTGTAAGATAGTCTTAACTGTAGGCTGTATTACAAAGGTAATATTGAGTTTGGTTGTATTTGGTTGACAACGCAACCAAATATCAACATTTAAAGGAGATGTAGGCCTATCTACTGCTTGGATAGTTTCACCTGAGCCATTGGCTTAATCCTATTCTTTAATTCGTATTTTTGGTTGAGATGGAGAAGTGAATCCAACATACAATTTCTTAACTTGTTGACAAGTTAACAGGCTATTTACTGTATTTCAGAATTGATATAGAATATTACACAACCAACTATCAACATTTCAAGGAGATGTATCTTCTGCGAGGATAGTTCCCTCTGTGCCACTGAGTCTAGCTTTAATTCAAGTTTGTCTACAAATTAATAATTTATATATTGAATTCACTACTCCATTTCAACCAAACATCTAAGTTAAAGAATGGGACTAAATCTAATTAAACTTTAAATGCACTTTAAATACAGCTTAACTTGATTTAGATTTTTGGTTGAGATGGAGACGTGCATCCATCATATTTATTATTAAATTCCATTTGAAACCAACCAAAGCTTGAAACCCTGGGCCTGTATGTATTGTCTATTTTTTAATTTAAACAACAGCTGTTGATGACTTCCCAAATGTTATAGGCCTATAACAGTAGTATCATTGATGATATGTAACTCGTTTCAGGAAACTAGGCATATGTCGCATGTCACTACTTCACAGGAGAGCCATTTGAACGTAAACTTTAAAAAAATCTAAATGTGTTTTTTTTGTTGCAGAAATGCCTTCTGAAACATGTGAACTTTCATGTGCCTTAATAACAAACTTGTATGCCATCTGTAAACACAAGTAAAATTGTTAAATTACGAGCCTATTTGGTTTAGCCACAGAAAAAGACAGCAACCTTTCCGCTAGCCATGATTGGCTGAGATAATGAGTGGGCACGACATGCTGAGAGATGAGTTTGAATTGGTCTGCCAAGTAACACCATTCTGTCTGTTTGAGCTGGTCAGTTTGTGTAGGTAATCCTGTCTAATGTGGCTTTTAAACAAATATATATTGCGTAATAGAACTGCACAATTGTTGCTCTCCACTTTCTGCAGGACCAAGTTCTGAAATCAGTGGAATTAGAGTATAGGAGATTACATCTTCAAACTAAGGGCAACCATGGCATCCGTGAGCGAGGAAGAATCATCCATCCATGTAAGATAGTCTAGCTAGCTACATTTTCAGATATTACGCTTTTCTAATTTAGTTAGAAAGTTGTTTCATTTCAAGTTAAAATGTACTGTTAGCTAGCTAGCTAACGTTACCTGGCTGGCTTGGTAGGTAACGTTACATGTATGATCTGTGTAGTAATATTATTCATTTCTCAGAGCCATTTGCTTTGCTAGTTATAGCCTAATGTTAACTAGCTAACATTGAACCTGGTTGGTTAGCTACCTGCAGATTCATGCAGGGTAGAATATGGTTTATTGTATAGCTAGCTAGCTACATGTCTTAACAAAAGACTCCACTATTCAAGTATCCGTTTCAATAGAATGTTAATGATGTCACTGGGACAACTGTTGATAGACTTATCTGATAAATTCGCTCTGGCAATCTACTCCGATTTCAGAGCACTCTTGTCTGAGTGTGCCAGAGTGCAGAATAACTGACGAATTTACAAATTATTAACACCAACAACGTTGGCAAAAAAGCGTAAATTGTTGCCAGCAGCACAGTTGCAGTCACCAACACTTTGGATAGCATTAAAACAGCCTAAGAAGCTATGCTAGGGAGTGTAAAATGGTCAGAGTGAGCTGTTCTCTCATTTGTGTCTGGAAGTAGCTAGCAAGCTAGCCAACGTTAGCCAGTGAGCTTGTTTGCTTGACTGCTGTTGTTAGGACAGAACGCTTGGATCAACCTTTAAAGAGATGGGTGGGGCTAAAGCTTAAGAGGTGTGTGAACGATGCTGAATGGATGTAGACAAAGAAGAGCTCTCCAGTAGATGTACCAAAACATTCAAAGGCCATTTTTTCAAAAGTGATGTTCCAAGTTTATTGACTTTCAAAGCAGAATTACTTTCCCATTGTTTCTCAACTGTAGTGTATGATATACTATTTTCTATCTCTGAGTCTCTACTTTTATCCAATGTAAAAAACACACTTTTAAATTTTGCTACATAAGACCGAATTGAGCCGGTCAGTCACATATGTATGATGAAAAAAGTATGTTTACATTTAATTTGCTCTCTGTTAAACCTACCCTTTGGAATGACTTTGATAGCAACAGTGAATCTATTAAGTGGAGATTTCTCAACGATCATTTTCATGATAACACACACATTGGGAATAGTTAGTGACAAATATCTAAGCAGCACTGTGCTTGATTAAAACCCTAGACGTGAGACCATGAGAATAGCTGTAGATATATCAACTTTCCAGTAGGAGGTGCTGCCCAGCCTATAGTTTTTTTTATGGTGGATATTATGTTGAAGACCTGATTGTTTCAAAGAAGACCTGTTGTTTCAAAGGTACAAATTCAACATATTTTATACAAGGTTGACCAAATAATCCCGTGGTTGAAATTTCACAGAACAACAGTTAACTTTGATGAGTTTTTCCAAATCCAATGTATTTTCCACGTAGATTCCACGTCACAATACATTGACAAATTACGTTGAAACAACGTTGATTTAACCAGTTTGTGCTCAGTGACCACCTAAAGCCCGGCTGTTGTACCGTCGATTTATATTCTTCCTACAGCAGGATGTTGAGCCGACTACAAACTACTGGTAGAAAATCTTTAATTGAATTCAATACAAAAGTGATGAATATAAAATGTCCACCTTTGATTGAGATAGGGAGGAAATGGAGAAACGATTGAGCAGATTGTAAATTCTCTGTAAAGGCACACACTCATAATCTTATGAAATAACATGACATCCAAGCCTTTCCCCCGAAAAGAGAGCTCCCGAGCACCCTCCCTGGTCTGCTCACTTTTTTAAAGAGGCTCATTTAAATATTCTTCCTTCTGACTGCAGGCCTGTGCAGCCACTGAGGAGGTAATCCACTTTACACGTGGGCTAATAAGCAACACTTCCTCTCCTACTCTCTACTCTGCTCTCCGGATCTGTGGTGACGAGCACAATTATTCCGTTGTGTCCCAGCTTAATCCACTCCCTCTTGTTAGCTCTGATGGTTTCTCAACCCCTTGGTGTGTCTCTTATTTTTTTTCTCACACTGCTCTTATTTGTGTTGGCAGCAGGGAGATGCCGCCATCTCGTGAATATCAATAGCATGATTGATTGTCAGCAGGTCCTTGTGGAGTAGGAAAACTACATCTCAATTTCCCTCTGCCGTGTAATGACACAGAAGAGAGGCGTCTCGATTGAAGAAATTAAAACGATTTTCTTATTGTTTGTCTAAGGAAGAAAGTAGAGGTCATAGAATGTTATAATTGCTGTCTCTTCTTTTTCATTTGAATGTTTTGTCATTGGTCCCTCGCATGTTGTGTTGACTTCTGTCATCATGACTGCAGTTACTGTACTGTGCACTGCAGCATTTAGAGATAACGGCAGGGCTATCTTAGAAATATGCAGTAAATCTCCATGTGTTCCCAATCTCCTTCTCTCCTCATCCTTATCGCTCTCATCCCTCCTCCCTTTTCTCTCTGCCCTCCTCCTTCTCGCTCAAGATATCCAATCTCTTCCCCCTGCTGTTGCTGTTCCCCTTCCCTCTTCCCTGTAAGTGCAACAGTTTGTGCATAGGATGCAGCGGCTTCTCGTAAACGCAGCATCCCCTTCGTTAATATGCAAGTCTCAGATCCCGAGTCCTCCCAGTGCCACAGAAGAGATTCTCTCCCCATAATATGATTCTGCCTGCTATCCTCATCGCTGTTTTATGCCACATTCCTCTTTATTGTTTTTTTTTCTTCCTCCCCTCCCCCTTGCTGCTCTATAAATCATTGGTTGTGAACGTTGCTGGGGCTCAGGTCCAGGGCTGGAGGCTGGGAGTGGGAGGCGGGGGAGTAAGGCTGGGAACTGTTTGCCGGGGAAGGGATTGACTGTCTGAGTCCTGGGCTGAGGTGGAGACTGGACTGCTCTTGTTTCCCCCTAATGCCTGTGTATGCCAAATACTTACCATCATAAAGAAGGACGGAGAGGTAGACATGAAGGGAATCATGGTGTATACGATTATAATTTCTTCTGGTGCTGCACTTACCTTGTTTTTTTTCCACCATATTTTATATTATCATGTGCTATCGTTTTCTGTATTTTTTTTTTGTCTTCTTTCATGTAATGGCTGCATTAAGAGCAGGCTATAAATGACCTGAGGGAGTTTGGGGTTGAGGATATTTATTCGTGGGGACTGTAGAGAGGGCCATTGGGATCTTTGGAAGTGGGCCGTGCTAAGTGCATAAGTGCCCAGGGACAGTTGTGCAACAAACACTTTGTGTAACAGTCCAGAAATGTGTAAAGTAACGTAATCACAAGTGGAGAAAGTAAATAAATAAATAACATAAAACAAAATGCATTCAGAATCGGGATGAATGATGATTTGTGCTTAAATTGCCATTCATTATGACAAATGCGGTATCAGTCACCAGACTGTAATACGCACATCTGATTAAACATCATACAGAAGACCCATTTAATTATCATTTTTTTTAAATGAAGCGTGAAATGAACAAAATATATGGAGTTGATGGAACAGAGTACAAATTAAGAAATGCTCATACTTCTGAGCCAACTCATCCTGCCTTGAGCTAGATTAGAGAATCCAACATTTCTGAGGGTCACCTCTGCACAAAGTCATAATATACATCACAAACACTAGATGTACAAAACATTAACAACACCATTCTAATGTTGAGTTGCTACCCCTTTTGCCCTCAGAGCAGTCTCAATTCGTCAGGGCAAGGACTCTACAGGGTGCCGAAAACATTCCACAGGGATGCTGGCCCATGTTGACTCGATGTCCTTTGGGTGGTGGACCATTTTTGATACACATGGGAAACAGTTGAATGTGAAAATCATAGCAGCGTTGCAGTTCTTGACACGAACCGGTGCGCCTCGCCAATCTTTTGTCTTGCCCTTTCACCCTCTGAATGGCAAACACACACAACCCATTTCTCAATTGTCTCAAGGCTTAAAAGTCATAATTTAACCTGTTTCCTCCCCTCCATCTAAACTGAGTGGATTTCAAAAGTGGCATCAATAAGGGATCATAGCTTTCACCTGGATTCCCCTGGTCAGTCGATGTCATGGAAAGACCACAATGTTCATAACGTTTCGTGTGCTAAGTGAATAATTAAAATGGTTATGAATAAATACATGCTAAAACAACACTTCACCCCGGATTCCAATCAACTATTCACCCTGCAGTATTGATCATTACCAAGCAGGGCCTTTCCTTGAGAGTGAGGAGTTTTTAATGACCCCCAACCCTAGAAAAAAACATGTCTGCGTCACAGGTCTTAACCTGTCCTCTAGACATATCTCAGAAGTCACTTTGCATCAATTGAAACGGTGCGGCCTCAGCTTCAGGTGACGTGTCAGAGTAAGATGCCAGCATTAGGAGATGCAGCCCCTGAAAGCTAGTCAATATCTGTCAGTTATTATGTTCAAAAGAAACACTGATGTTGCTCTGGGCTGAAGCCAAAGGAACACCTATGAGAGAACTAACTGAACCAGAGAAATGTGTCAGGCTTAGTTCTTGTTGTTGAAATGCTCACTGTACTTTGTAGAAAACAGATTAGCAATGAACAATTGATAGCGTTAAAGGGTCCTGCTACTACTGTCATAAGAATAATATAATAATATAAAAGCCATCATAAAGTAAGCAAACCATGTCACTGCCTTGATGCAATGACGGGAAATCCTGTAAATGGTCTTGTTGCTTGTAATCTCTGTTTCCATCATCCAATTAAATCTGTGTTCCAGGTAAAACAGCTGTAGAAAGTACCCAGAAAATGAATTATAGCAGTCAACGATTAAAACATTTTCCAATTATATAGGTAACATTTAACCCAGGGCTTAATTCACAATCACACACATAATATCTGCCATGATGTGGAATTCTAGGTGAAATCATCTTGTCTTTGTTTGAGTTTGCAGGTGCTCATTACTGGCCATGTGCTAACATGGGAATGCATGTGGGGTGGGAATGCATGCATGTGGTGGGAATGCTTGCATGTGGGGTGGGACGGGGTGGGGTGGGACCCCCCCAGGAGGACCCCCCCCCCATTGCAGGCAGAAATTCTATGTTTTGCTTGATTGATTCTAGATTAGCCGTTTAATGAAAACAGACTGTGTTTGGAGAAAGTGCTTCACTGCTGTCAGTTTGTCAAAGGCTCTGTCTTGGCAAGAATGGAATCGCTGTGTGGCCCCATTAAACGGAGCAGGGAGAAAGCAGGAAGCTCAAGGCTGATAGCAAACTCACTCGGACAGATAATAGTACAATTATGTTCCTTTCCATCACCAAGAGCGTTTGTTTAAAACGGAGCGACCCACACAGAAACATAATTAAACACTAAGATTCATAGTCAGTGGAAATGGAGGATTCCTCCTATTGTTTGTGTGCATGTGACTGGATGAATCAAATGAATCCAAACAGATTAGAATACCAAATTCTATGTGTGGGTATGAGTATGTATTATTATAGGCATGAGAGAGAGGAATTTGGGTGTACTACAAGCACACAGCAAATTTGCGGGTGTTAAAATCTAAGTGTTGTGAGCGTTCTATTTGAGTTTTGATTCAGTGGGATTAAAATTGATGCCACCTGCAGTGAATAAATGAAGTGTTATTTGAATCACAGTGGAATCAACACCACATGGTGTTGTTGTTACTCCACTCCATTGAGATAATTTCCGTTAACTCTCTGAGTGAAAAAGACAAACGAGGAGCTTCATTAGAATGGTTTGTTTTAATATCAATGCTCCTGTATTCACATTCATTGATTAATTGAGTTTATACAAAACTAATTCAATCTGTAAGTGGTTGGACTTGTTTCACCTGTTATTGAGATGGTTGTTCCAGTTTAGAGGGTTTAGGTAGTCTCATTTATCAGTCTTGCCTATCTTGGCAGTCATTCTAACTGCAGATTGCTGGTGATTAAACTGTTGGATATACCGGAAGCATTCCAATAGGAATTATATACCATTTTGCAAGCCAGTATAATGTGACATGCTGATGTGGCCTGTGGACCAGGAGTTTCAGACCACTGTGTTAGGGTAAAACTAGGCTGTCAAAGTATGCTATTGTCAAAAAAAAGTTAAGTATTGTCATAAATAAGGTAACAGGACCGAAGGCCATTGAATGCAACAATCATGTCTCTGTCACTAGCAGACACATTCATGGTTGGTAGTGGTACCTCTAAAATTTCTCCCAAAAGGCACCCTGGGAAATAAATATGCAATTAAGGCTTTACACCCTGCAGTTTTAAAACAGCACACCAAAACTAGTTACTGTAACACCACAGGTGTTCATTCCCTAACACTGACAAGGGAATGGCTTTACTTATAAAG
The DNA here is from genome assembly GCF_023373465.1 of Oncorhynchus keta. Taxonomy (NCBI): domain Eukaryota; kingdom Metazoa; phylum Chordata; class Actinopteri; order Salmoniformes; family Salmonidae; genus Oncorhynchus; species Oncorhynchus keta. Next base: position 61,768,977 of record NC_068434.1, on the reverse strand, counting down.
GTAGATGGAGGACCATGCCAGGTGTTTAAAACATGGTGACCAATGCAACAGACTGCATCCAATGTACCATTTTAAGCTCTTGATCAAGGCTGAGCAAGATGTGGGTAATCCCGCCACAAAGTCTGCATAGAAAGCCAAGGAAAATGTCATCGTCTCCCTGGCACCAGTCAACTCCATGAAAATCTCAGAAGCCCAGCTGGACCACATCCAACACAGAGTTATCAAATCAGCTCTGTGCCAGACAATTAGGTGACATTTAGACTCCGACCTGAAGGGACCCATGCCTGATTGAAGTCCACCCGTTACTGAACAAATGGACCACAATCTGGATAATCCACAATACTTCCATGGCAAATGGCTCCAAATCGTTCAAGAATCCCGTCGCCTTGTCTTTTGGGAGGATGGATTTGAATCTTCCAGTTTACTGGTGTGTAGAGAGATGCTGGAGCAAACGTTGATGTCTGCGAACGAGGGAGTGTGTTTGTGTGGGGGGTGGTGAAGTTGAGATCTGTTTGAAAGTGCACGTAGCAGAGCCCTTCTAAAAAATATATATTTTGAAGCCTATTATCCACAATTTATTCACACACTATCATGATCTTTCTTGCGGGTGCCTTTTAATTTGAAAACAACAGCTATCTTAAATTATGGCGAGTCGAACTGAATAGAAAATATAAGTGAGCTGGTCAAATTCAGGCATAACAGCGACCTTTCACAGAAGTCCTTCTGTAGCTCAGTTGGTAGAGCATGGCGCTTGTAACGCCAGGGTAGTGGGTTCGTTTCCCAGGACCACCCATACGTAGAATGTATGCACACATGACTGTAAGTCGCTTTGGATAAAAGCGTCTGCTAAATGGCATATATTAAGTCCTTCACCTGCGAATCCGGGATGTCTTTCAGTTGTGGGCGTGGTAGCAAAACAACCTTTATTTGCACGCATTTACATATATATTAATATGCATTTACCATTTCTCCCCAGTGGAAGAACTGCACTGGCACGCTGCATGAATCATTGGCGTGCTTCACCGAACTAGAGGGTGCCGAAATTCTACTTTCCTCCATCCTTGCCTTGGGTTTGTTTTGTCTCTGCTAGACTCTGCATAGCCACTGACATGCTACAGACAGCCCTGCTTTAAATAAATGCCTGCTGGGAGACGCTGTGTACAGATAGGCAATCCTTCGCTGCCCTAAGAAAACCAAATCCTCCAGACCTTGTTATCATGGAGCACTGGTGTTGGTGTAGTTCTGATCAGAGATCGTGAAGGAATGATGGAAATAAGTAAGGAGCAGTGGAAGGACCAAAATTGTAATTGACAACAGCAAAGTAAAACATATATACTAAACACCATAGTCAAGGAGGGACAGCACAAGGGGGTGTGCATCTGAGGTTTCATCTATGTGGGAGGCAAGTATTCAAATAAGGCTAGGGACTGGAAATATTATCACCACCCACAGCAACTGATTTCCATTGCCAGTGAAGGCAAAAACTAGAGCCAGGAAGTTTTCATGGTCAGATCACGCAGTCAGTAAAATACACGCCTGGCCCTACTAATAACCAATGACCTATTCCAATTAAAGCAGGATTCTACAAAATGAATGATTTATCACCACAAACAATCAGGCTGATGACCCTGCCGATGCCACATGACCTGGCAAGTCTGTGTGGCATTTCTGTGCGATAAGAGGATAAAAGGGGTCATTTAGGGGACGATGACCCAAATGCTTGTCTCATTATTCAAAACACGCAGGGTCGAATCTAATCTTGAATCCAGGTCACCTTCGAAGTGCTGCAGGGTCCAGACCTAGGGCATATTTTCAATATCCGGCTCCTTTATTTAATTAAAACTCTCTTATTATGGCTACATATTATTTTGACAGTGTGTAGCTATACATATGAAACTAATAAGGTGTCCAACATAGTAAGGTGACATTGAAGTTCTCTTTTTCAGTTCTGTTCTTTCGGCACAATTGCATTCCTGTGACCTTGAAACGGACAAGTGTGTTATTGCAATAGTAATTGGCAAGTGTAATGCAGCTAACTTAACAGGGGGTTCGTTTGGGTGCATAACAGATCCAGTTAATGATCGTCAATCACTTCAATCAGTGTAGATGAAGGGGAGGGGAAAGGTTAAAGAAGGATTTTTAAGCCTAGAGCCAATTGAGACATGGATTGTGTATGTGTGCCATTCAGCGGGTTGAACGGGAAAGACAACATATTTAAGTGCCTTTGAACAGGGTATGGTAGTAGGTGCCAGGTGCACGCACTGGTTTGAGTGTGTCAAGAACTGCAACGCTGCGGGCGCTTTCATGCCTAACAGTTTCCCGTGTGTATCAAGAATGGTCCACCACCCAAAGGACATCCAGCCAACAGTGGGAAGCATTAGACAACTTTCGACACCTTGTAGAGTCCGTGCCCGACGAATTGAGACTGTTCTGAGGGCAAAAGGGTGTGCAGCTCAATATTAGGAAGGTGTTCCTAATGATCTGTACACTCAGTCTAGATCACAGAGTGTCTTTGACCAGAGAGAGGGGAAGTACGACAAACTCAATGGCTTTATGGATTTCTTTTGGAAATTCATTTATTTAAAGAGAAGCTTAGCAATGATGTTTTCATCATGTTTCTTCCTCATTGGAATCGATTGGTGAGAAAATACTGTACCTCCATATCAGTAACATCAGCCAAGGAAAGTTACATTTTTCCTCAACAAGGTGCTCTCCCACATCTCAACAACCCTTCACATTGATTGGTGAAAAACCTTTAAAAGCTCAGCAGTTCGATTACTTGCTTTTCTCTATCAGTCATCAGTCCAGAGAATGTACTGGACAGAATGTTAAGCAGAGACGTAAGGCAGATTTATGCTACCAGCCCAGGCATGAATTTCACTAATATATCAAAATGAGAGAGCATATTGCTCGACAAGTGCACCTGTTGGCTGTAATTTCTGATAATGTTATATGCTTATGATCCTGCTTGCTGTGTTTTCGCCATTCTGTTCAGCGAATGGGTTTGTTTGGAGCATATGTTTGTGTTAGAGCCACCTGCTTCCTGTCCTTGTCTCAACTGTTGGCTTCATATCAGTATTCTGTCCCCCTGCTCTCAAGAAACCAAATACAATGTAATGGCGTATGTTGCTAAAACTGTGGGCGACTGTAACAGTGTGGTGGGATAGATGCCCAACGCTAGATCTAATATGAGGGTTGTATGTCTAGTTCCTGTCTATGGATCCTATCTACATTATCTGAGTGTCTGTGAATGTTCTATACTGAAATGTTGGGGGATTCCATGCAGCCTCTGGTTTCCACCTTGGGGTTCCATTTTCCTCCTCTTTGCATCCATCTCTTCTTCCTGCTGTAATCATGGATGCACATTCACAAACTGCAAGTCTCTCTTTTGTTCTTATCATCACCGGCATATTCCAAGCTGCTACATCTCAGGCCATGTTAGCATGTTGTCATCATTCTCCAGTGGAACGTAGTATCCTCTGTCTGTTTTTCAATTGGTTTATTTGTTCTCTCCAAGGCCATGCACTGTGTCACCCCCCCCCTCCCACATCAATCCAACCCCATCTAATTATTAATTTCCTTTTCCCCCCCAGAAAAATGTATTTAATTTCTATCATGGTATTATCGATGCGCTAACTTACAAAGGTTCTTGGGTACTCAGTGGGAGTGTGTGTGTGTTCCCGATTGGCATGTTCAGCACAGTCACTGTAGATTAGCAGTATGCTGAAGTTGCACACATGCTACCTTATTGCTGTGCATGAAGATTTCCAGAAGTGTCCGTGCACTTCAAATATTAACTGATCGTACTATATGGAAAATGGATAGAATGATTTGAAAGCCACGAACTGGGAATGTAAAGTTTGTATGATCTTATTGGTTTTCCTCATTGCTGTTATTTATATCTGGGCTGATTTAGAGTTTTTTGAAATGGCAAAGGGCCACACATTGTATCACTCTTTTCCTGAATACCCTTCTTCTCAATGGGTATTCAACCATGAGTTCCTTTACTAGTCAGTGGTTATACAGAACCAGTCAAAAGTCTGGGCACACCTACTCATTCAAGGGTTTTTCTTTATTTTTTTTACTATTTTCTACATTGTAAAATAGTAGTGAAGACATCAAAACTATGAAATAACACATATGGAATCATGGAGTAACCAAAACAGTGTTAAACAAATCAAAATATATTTTATATTTGAGGTTTTTCAAAGTAGCCACCATTTGCCTTGATGACAGCTTTGCACACTTTGCACGCATTTTATCAACCAGCTTCATGAGGTAGTCACCTGGAATACATTTCAATTAACGCACTGGCTATTATTTTAATTAGTTCCGCCACCAAATAAGACCAAATCTGGTTGGTCCGGACCGGGCCAAATCTAAACCAATCAATCATAGACGTCTACAGTCTGTTTCACACGTTTGGACATCAAAGTACAGCACTGTAGAGAATTGTAGAGTACAGTACAGTACAGCACAGAACAGTAGAGTATAGTCAAGTAGAGTATAGTTCAACACAGTACAGTAGAGTATAATTCAGTACAATACATTACAGTGTATGTAACACTAGTGTGCTCTACTGTGAACTGTACTGAACTCTACTCCACTCTATTCTACTCTACTGTACAGTACAGGACTATACTGTACTAAACTATACTTTCCTTTACTGTACTGTTCTCTACTGTACTGCACTGTACTGCACTATACTGTGCTGTCCAAACCTGGAGAGAGAAATGGAGGGGTTTCAGACTTGTTTTGAACACCAGATGATAGAAAGAGAAAGAAAGAAGACAGTTATGAGCTGAACATAACAGTATGCCAGTGGAAGGGAGGACAGTAACAGGTGACGCAAATGTGGTTTGTGACTACTATGATTTTCCATTGTAGCCAATTTCATTTCAGAAATTCGGTTACAAATGTTTTGGAAATTTTGTTACAGATTCTCATAATAAAAATGTATGTCAGTAAAAACATTTGTAAATCTATCTTTACTTGTTACTTCTGTGAACGTTCATTATCCTCCTTCATCATGAGGGATAGAAATTGGAGATATGTGGGTTTTTTGTTATGGAATTTCAAGGCAGAAGGCAATGTTTCTTCAACTTACAGACAACAGATTTTTATTTTTAATATTAGTTGGCAGGGGTCTTTACTTCAACATTATTGTGTTTTGATGTATTTCTAATACTTTTAAGACTTTTTCTAGTACATGTTTTCTGAGACCCCTTTTCCATCTGTTTGACAAGAAATCAAAGTATTGGCTTATTCAAAAAATGTTTTGCGGAAAATGGTTGAAAAAATCTATATATGTCTTAATTTCTCAAATACTCTTAGCTTTTAATTGAAGCCCAATTTGACATGCTCCTATGAACTTCATGTTGATTCTCATGGGTCCTTTTACATGGAAATGACCAGCACATGGCCCTGGGGGTGCTGTGAAGAATAGATTTGAGTTAACAAAGTGCAAGCAATGATGTTTCCTTATGTCTCTTTGTTGTCTCTGTGGAGAACACATCTATTCTCCAACGTCTGTAAACTGAAGGACGTAAACAGACACAAGGAAATAACGATCAAAACACAAAAGGGAATAAAGGAGAAATGTCAGGCAATTACTGCAAGATGCAGAAGTTCACCCCCCCAAAGATTCTGCCTGAAGCATCTATCCAGCAAATTGGGGCTATAATCTCTCTTGCCGGTGTGTGTGAATGTAGACAGCATGTCTGGACAAACTAGAAGACGTGTGGTCCCCCCGTCACACTGCAGGGGCAATGGCAAAAAGCAGTCAAGAGGCAAATCCAGATCACAAGAAACATAATTACCTCAGTGTCATAATGATACCTGTGTAAAGCCTCATAGCATGCAGTAGCCAACCAGGCTACACAGGAGGGCTTGTAAGAAATGCTGGATGAGGTCAGTGTGCTTCAGCTCCAGTAACTGAATTCAGAGGCAGATGATCCACACCAGGGGCTAATCTCTATTCTCTACTGTTATGCCTTCTATCCATCAAAACCTTCTGCAGAAATGCAATACTAACAACACAGAGTGAAATACATGCATAAGTGGCATTACACACAGTAACACAGTTCACTTGTAGTTGGTTGATGAATTGATGAACATTTGAGAAAGTCAACCCAAACCCAATTAAGTTGTCCTAAGCTTGAATGTATCTGTTCTCTCTATTTATGGCTTTTTACAGACAGACACACTAAGGTGAACCAATGCAGGGCAGGTTGGCTCCAATCACATACTAACAGGTCTAACCAATCAGACAAGGCATCTATGGACAAGCTTAACTAATCTTCTGGCAGCATGTGGATTCCACTTGGCAACCAGAACTAATCACACCAACTGACCACCTGAATCAATCCAAGAGCAGAGTGCATCTCACCTGTGGACAGATATCACTAAGAAATGCTGCCTCAAATATTTTCCGGTCTCATGGTGATATCTCTATTGTTACAGAAAAGGACTCTTACATTCTTTGATTCACTTCCTCTGCTTGGATATGTAACTTTCATTTCCTCTCTCTTTTGAGTAACTAAGCCAAATCCAAGATATACAGTTGCTGCTGAAATCACATCAAAGGCTAGCAGTCAGAAACATGGAAGCAGAATGACAAATGCATTAGCTGTGCAGAATGTCAGTGTGTGCGTGTGTGTACGCGTGTGCGTGCGTGTTTGTGTAACAGACAATTTAGCCTCTTGTGGTTGAAAAATTGATTGCATTGAAAAATGTGCTGCTTATTTCATAGTATATTCACCACAGGAGGTGAATTTACTATGATGGTGATGATTCCACGATGGTGATGATTCCCACGATGGTGATGATTCCATGACGGTGATGATTCCATGATGGTGATGATTCCACGACGGTGATGATTCCACGATGGTGATGATTCCATGACGGTGATGATTCCATGATGGTGATGATTCCACGACGGTGATGATTCCACGATGGTGATGATTCCACGACGGTGATGATTCCACGATGGTGATGATTCCACGACGGCGATGATTCCACGACGGTGATGATTCCACGACGGTGATGATTCCACGATGGTGATGATTCCACGACGGTGATGATTCCACGATGGTGATGATTCCACGATGGTGATGATTCCGATGATTCCACGACGGTGATGATTCCACGACGGTGATGATTCCATGATGGTGATGATTCCGACGGTGATGATTCCACGACGGTGATGATTCCACGACGGTGATGATTCCACGATGGTGATGATTCCACGATGGTGATGATTCCACGACGGTGATGACGGTGATGATTCCACGATGGTGATGATTCCACGATGGTGATGATTCCACGATGGTGATGATTCCATGACGGTGATGATTCCACGATGGTGATGATTCCACGACGGCAATGATTGACGGTGATGATTCCATGACGGTGATGATTCCATGATGGTGATGATTCCACGACGGTGATGATTCCACGATGGTGATGATTCCACGATGGTGATGATTCCACGACGGCGATGATTCCACGACGGTGATGATTCCACGACGGTGATGATTCCACGATGGTGATGATTCCGTGCATTGGCTCACATTAAATACATTTTAATACCAGTAAATTACTCAACTAAATTTCCAGCTGACTGGAATTGTTCATAACATTCCTCAAATGTTTTCTTCTTTTTCTTGAAGGTGCATTATGTAATACTTCCACATGCATTTAGCCCTTGACTGTGAAATGTCATTTCCCTTGGCCCACCATAAGTAAATACCATATGCCAAGTAAACATGTTCTACAAACTGAGCTGCAAAACAATAACATGTGCAGCCGGCAGCTCATGATACAAACAGGATATCAGGTTGCAATGGGTCTTTGTTATTAAGTCTGGAGATACCTGTCTGGGTAATCTCAGTGTTAAGCACATGGATTTAGGTTGAAAATATTTATAGATGTATGTAATCTCTCATTCCAATGAGTAGATCAGTCAACATTTGCTCTGAGTATAATCTGTCATGCTTTAAAGCAGCTGTGGTCATGGATTGTCAGGTTTTCCTTTGTCATTTGCCTCTTTGGCATCCGATGAATGATGTCATAATCTTGACGCATATGCAACGAGCACGCTGAGTGAAAAGGAGAATTGTGTGTACCTGGCAGAGACAGACGAGAGAGAGAGAGACGTTTAGAGATAAAGATATTGGTCTGTAAAGTGGAGATGAGAAAGAAATAGGAAGAAAAGTGTATTGAAGTGTACAATATTTTTCCAGCATAAAACTCCTTCAATAACCTTGATAACTTCAGGTCCAATGTCATGACAAAGACACTTGATAAAGAAGGACACCATCTTTCAGTCGTTCAAAACTTCCTCATCATATCCTTCCGTCTTATAATGTTCTTCATGTTGATGGTGTAAGCGAAGATGTTTATTTCTCGGGGTTTGAGACCTCTGATTGTTAAGATTTGAAAATCCAACCGTTGTAAAGGAAGGACATACTGTGTAACATTGAACATATATAACTGTCAAATCATAGTGTAAAAGCAGGCGAGCTGGTTCTACTCTCTTTGGAAATGTTTGGGTATATTATGGTGGAGAAATGAGCACGTCTAGCATAACATGCCAACCCTATTACCCATAGATAGATAGGCTACAAATGTTTTAAGATTATTGTCATTTTTGAAGTGAAACTTGCATTCAATTCCCCCGGTCACAATGGGTTTCATGGCTGAATTAAGATGAAAACCTCAACCCTGTTACTTTAATGGCACTTGATTGGCACTTAGTATATTCATTATTTTTTATTTAGCCCCTTGAGGTTATTACATTATTAAATAATGTTGGGAAATTCACATTTTTTCTTGACCAAGTTACACTACCCAAAATGTACTCTATTTGTGAAACAATCTAGTGCTAAGTGGGTGCTGTAGCCTTGAATTGCAGGACAGTTTATGGCAAAAGTCAACTAATATTGTAATCATTGAATGCCAACGGCTTCTTGAACCACACAAGTAAGTCAGCACAAAAATGACAAAAACTGCCAAAGGAGAGAGAGCGCAAACATGGTGTGGAAGACTCTTACCTTCTCACTCAGGGCATATCATTTTGAGTGTACATTTTCTGTTTTATTAGAGAAAACCTGAAGGGACTGAAAAAAAATATATTATATTAGGGTCTTTATTTCTCAGCCAACTTAAGCATACTCTCTGTTTGCCGACTCTGAGAGACTGCTCGAGTATGAAGAGAACCAATCAAACTAAACCAACAATAGAAAACAGGGTGTTTTTTCTTCACGGTACAAAATGAGGTACAATTTGAAAATCAAATAGTAGGAAATTGCTTTAAAAACTCAACTTCAACAGTTGAAGATATTCGATGCCTGAGGGTTATTGGTGGCAAAATGTATGTATTCATAATGCTTTTTTACTTAATTATAATTATACAAATGATAAGAAAGCCTGTGGCAATTATTTGTGTTTTATTTACCGTCTGGAGAGGGAAAATGTGTTATATGATTGGTGGGAGAGTGTATTTTGCTAACCTGTCTGGGACGTTGATCAGTAAATAGCATTTGATTCTTCTAAAAGCAAAACGTATTTGCTGCCACTGTGAGTGAAGCCCTGATATGGCTTGTAAGTGCTGTCCATTCATTTTCTATCCACTCTTTGTCCGTCTTCGACTTGAAACACATTGAATGTTGGCACAAGCCATATTACCTTTTTGACAGCGAGCAATATTGCGCTGCGTGTATGAGACCCCCAAAGCCTTCACGTGAAATGTAGCTATTAGTCTATCACACTGACTGCCATGGGTGAATAAACAAGTGCAATAGTACACTTAATAAGATGGGTTGTCAAGACAGTCAGACCATCCTCAGAGTAAATTACACATTGTGAGAAGACGAGAAGGTTAATGTGCCTGTAACAATGGCATGGAGGATGGTGTAGTTCCACACAGGGGGGATACATTTTTCCAGCAAAGTATCATTCTTTTTTACCTCTGTGTCAATGTGTAAAAGGATGTCAAAGGAAGAGCATTTACATACAAATTAGTTTGGCTACTTGTTTTAGTTTTATTTCGGTTTCAACAGGTGTTTTTTAGTCATGTCCTCTAATTCGAATCCGATACATTCTACAGTGAAGCTGTTCAAAGTCATACAGAAATCTAAAGAGTTGTTATATAATCAACCTTAAACTAATTAGTGGGTGGCCTATAAATATGTATACATACAGATCTCAATTAAGATCCACCTATATTATTTGTTAGAACTAGGTGTACTGTAGGCTACACCGTGTGGGAAATACAACGCTAATGAAGATATAGGTCTGCTCTTTATGATGCTGGCGTGTAGGTTGTCAAGCTGTAAACAAAAGCAGAGGCAGCCATGAGAAATACTTATCTTTGATTGATTTCTGTTGCCGTAGCAACAGGATTTCATCCCATAGGGAATGAGTCAATGTCATTCAGTCAAACTCTCAGCCACAGAATAAAGCGTTGGAAAGTGACCTGTGGCTACTACTAGTCTTTCAGTTAAAGAGAAGACTTTCCGCAATGACCTTGCAGATAACCAATATCACAATAGTGATGAGTATAGTGTTTATTGTTTTCTTCAGATTGCTACAGTACAATCTAATCTGGTTGATATCAAACCTGAAGTCCTTCTCCATAAGACTATGCAAGATCTAGCTTGGAACCCAATTGCTTCAAACAACTGTCCATTTGCAACCGCTAGAGGAGAATTAGGGTGAAGTAAAAATATTCAAATCTTCGCAAACAAAACAAAATTGAAATGTGAGAGAACCCCCTGCAATTGGACCAGATGTGTTTTCACTATGCTTTTGGAGCAGGTCTCATGTTGTAGATTGTAGCGGGGAATAAAGTGGGACCTTTTAGAAAGCTCACAGGCATTTCATAACAGCCTTGTTTTGTTCCATTGCTGAAACGGTCCACCTGCACATAATGACGGCTTACCATAGGTCAGCGCATTTCCAATAATAGAAGTGGTACAACACATTTATTTCCATTCTATGTATTTGAAATGTCAGCATGTCTGTATTGTGTAACAGCCTATGGATATGTTACTTCTGTAAGTTAAAGGTAAGAAATTCAAAGTTTGAACAATAAGACATTCCGCTCCAGGGAGGTATTTTTATTTACATCAAAGAAAGGGATTATTCTCTAATGTGGGATTATGCTTTAATGTTGAAAATAACCTACACATTTGACATACGTTCTGTAATACTGCATATTTAGGATACTGCATTTAACAACTACTGTTAAAATCTTTATGCAAAGAGGCCTTCTTCATGTAAACATGATTTTTCTCTGTGAAATCAGCATCATCCTACACACAAGCAGCACAATGTATGTCACTTATCAATATCATAGTATCTGTACTATAAAGATGGATTAAGATGTAAAAAAATGCCTGACTAAAAAGACAGGAGGCAGCTACTGCTTGTTTGAACAGTACATCATTCAGCAGCAGTCATTTGTGACAAAGAGTTCAAGCCAACCGACAGAGTGCCCCAGTTACTTTTCCTTTCATCTTTTTCATGTACAAATCAGGTTAATCATGTTGTCCTCTGTTCAGGCTTGTGTGACTATTACAGTAACATGTGTGACTATTACAGTAACATGTGTGACTATTACAGTAACATGTGTGACTATTACAGTAACATGTGTGCTAGCTATAAGCACCAAATCAGCCTAACAATGTATAACTATAATCAGTCTGTACGTTTCCACATTGGCTTGTATAGCAATAACATCCAAACAAACATTACATGTCTTCCAATTGTGCTGGGATCAGAAAGCCCTCAAGCATGACTTGAAACCTGAGTTTTCACTTCTCTAAGACAGAATGGTTTTCCAGGCATTCCTTGACCTCTACACCCCATCTCAGCTCTGTTGAGGTGGCATTTGTTTTACGTGACAGGTCGCGTCTATTTGTCGGACAGCAGGGCCGCAGGGCCAGAGATGAGGGGGCCCAGAGACCAGTGCTGAGGTGATCCCTGTGCCTGCCAAGCATTTTGGGAAATTAGGAATATGCATGCAGGCCTTGGTTAACCTTTATTTAACTAGGCAAGTCAAATGGCCACCTCCAGCCATTCATTTGCATCTTACTCACCCATGTGTGCACAAAGTTCCTTTATTCAAATGAACTTTTCAGGATGAGCAGCTTCTGCGGGCCCATAATTGCATATATTTTTTGTTGTCTTTCTCCCTCTGTTTGATTATGGAGTAACAGTGAAACATTCTGCCACTTTTCTCAGCAGCTCATTTGTGTGGATGTTTGTTGTTTATACAACGGGTGGGTCTAATCTTGAATACTGATTGGTTAAAATCCCATTCCAGCCGGTGTCTATTCCACAAGTTACCACCAGCTAAATCTATGACGTTAAAATGGCTTTTTACTCCATTCCATCTGACTGCCTCCATTCCAATCCACTGTCTCATCAACCAGCCAGGCACACTTGATTTCCACTATAAAAAGCATCTAGACATTATCTCATATTTCTTTTGGACTATCATTTAGTTTTCAACAGTGAGATTTGTATAAACCTTGCATTCTGTCTCTCCGACAATTGCAACATTGTTTCGATATTCTAATTCGATCTCCTGCTGTCCCATAGTAATGAACGTAACGGGATGAGACAGAAAGGCCAGCAGCATTTCTCAGCCAGTCGAAAGCATGAATCAGCTGGCATCATCTTTATTGATATATACAAAAAAATGTCAATTGAAAAAAGGTAAATCGAAACACGGCTAATTTGTTGTCTTTCCTGCTTAACTTTGAAGTGATTGTGTTAGCTCCTAGCTCCTCTGAACAACAGTGTCCTGACGAGAGAGCACATGTTCTATGCCAGGCGGAATCGCACCTCATTAGCTCATTGTTATGGATGTATCCAAATAAATTTCACTAGAAAACAGTTGAAATAAATGCAAATGTGGCTACTTTGCTGTTATTCCGGCTGCACATTTTGATGTGACTGTAAATGAGCCGTAGTAGGCTAGCTAGCAAACAAGGGATAAGAATGTTTCCAGCCAGTATAGCAATGGAGCATTTAGAACGAACAACTGGGTCACGTCCATAGATACAGAACAAAAAGACTGAATGACAGATTTGTGCCGGGACTATATCTAGAGGAAGGATGAAATAGTATGAATAAATTCATTAAAAAATAATGTTTTTAATGAAAATATGTCAATCATTATTTGAATATGTTGGTAACCCGTTGTATAAAAGTGATAATGCCCTCGAAGCCGGTGTTTGGAGGATATATTGGCACGGTTTGCCGCCCGAGACGAGAACAAGAGCTTGTGGGGAACATTAACAAAATGTTACATTTCCAGGCTCCCTGTTTTCCCTCCATTTACTTTTTTTTAAAGGTACTGTTTGTCAGTAGTTGTTTTCATAAATGGTTATGATTACCACATAGGTGATTAAATAAAGGCAGGGCAGGAGTTGATTCACTGGTGGTGATGAACACATCATCAGACTTAGCCATTTGATTTGATTTGATTTGATTTTGATTGAGCCAAGCATATTTAAATTACAATATTTCTACTGTGGCAATTCACACTAGAACAAAACATTACGACAAATATTTGCAGCATTGACATCATAGTTAATATATTGGGAAATGTACACTTGGGCTAAGTTCATTGAGTATTTGCACTAGTTGTGAAATGTATACTGTAACTATTTTTTACAGTGAAGGATTAACCACAAAAAAATTACTATGCTAACATCTAACAGGCTTCATGTACCTCTGTCCATCCGATAAGAGGAATAGAAAGAGTTGTAATTATATACTGATAATTATATACTGATCCCTGCCTTACTTGAAGAGTGAAGGTGAACTGTCCACATGATAGAAGCAATGTTTTAAAGGTGTCCACCAACCCAGGCTTGTCTATCTCTCCCCAGGATAGTTGCTCTGCTGGTAAATGAGCAATTGCATGCCTTCCTCTGTGACAGCGATTTGTAACGCAGAATTAACACCATGTTCAATAAGGTCTTGAGCCCCCATGAATAAAATGGAGAAAAGCACATAATATTGTGGGTCATTACCTTGCACTTAATGTTGTAGCACATAATTGATGAGGTGGTGGCAGAGAGAGAAATGTACACTATTTGCTTGGAATGCACAGCTCCTTTGCTGTTTCACATTAATATGAGAGTGAAATGTAATTACAAGTTTGGTCTTTGTAAATATGGAATGGTTTCTTTCATCAACAGCTAGTGTCCTTTATTTAAACACAGTGTTACACCAATGTTCTGCCTAATAGCTCAAATGGGTAGTTTATAGAGAACAGGCAAATGGTATGTTTGAAACGACCAGGTAGGTATCGTAAAGATACGTTACAGGGTATCATCATGCTTTTCCACAATGGCGTCACTGATGTTAACTCTGGCCTGGGTCTCAAGGGGGACTGAGAGAGTGAGCCTGATTGTGTAAGACAGTTATATTGGCAACATGTCAGCTCCGTGCATCGACAATATCTAAACCAAAGTGGCCTGAATGAAGTCTACAAGAGGGCACTAAGGTGTTGTGTCACATCTGAAGATTACATATATACAGTTCAAAGGCATTTCGCTACACAAGCATTTCGCTACACACCCGCAATAACATCTGTTAAATAGGTGTATATGACCAATACAATTTGATTTGAAAAGGCTTTATAACTTATCCATGGTATTCTTGGAAATCACCACTTTCTAATCCTATCACTACTACAGCAGCAGTGTGGCAAAATGGATACGCGTCTCGATTCTCTTTCTGCAAGTGGTTCCGTAATACAGCTGTTCTTTCAGACATTTCTTTTTGATGCATTTCCAAAGTCTCTCAACGAGATGTTTTGATGATATGAATTCTACAGCCCAAACTCCAGTGGATTATGCGCTGTCCAGCCATATTTATAGTAGAATGGGGAAGTTATGGCTTGGTGTGGCGTGGCGTTTCATGGCTATTTCCACCCCCAACCACTAGGGGCAACGTGAATGCCTGTTACCATTTACTAGGCTTGCGGTGAGCTAAGGTCATAGAGATGAGGTTGAGGGTGGACTAAAACCCGTAACCACCTTAACCACTGCCAGACATACCCGAATGCAAGATCGTAATTTTGATAACTCATACGTTGAGCCTACTGTCTGTTGTACATGGTAAGCTGATGCAAACCAAGTTGTACTTCATGTTTTAATATGGAAAATGTCCGTGAGGTTTTTTCTACAATATTCCCAACATTTTGACAGAATTATACACTTTCTAGAATAAAAATCTAAGTTAATCAATTACATGTGGAAAAACCTGTTTCTCCAGTTTTAGCTTGCGGCTATCACTGTCCAGCTGGCTAGCTTTAAGATATTTACTAGCACATACCAGTGGCAAATGTATCTATGTTATCAATATATGGCACTACACAAACAAAATCTATCTCACTTCTTTTGCACAGCTAGAAAGAAACAGCAACAAATTCATTCAGAAACAGAGGGAGAGGATAGCTAACTATAGCAAGCTAATGTTAGCTCATACCTCTTCAACAAGAAGCAACTGTGACAACATTGATCCTAAGATAAAAACTTTCCCATTGACAAAATTCCCAATCCACCCCTCCAAATAAAGCCTGTCTCCGGGACTTCTTCAAAATGACCCTAGATCTGCGATCAAATCCATGACCAAAGTATCACAGTTCAATTTAATTCACAGGTAGGCTCAATAGAAAACTCCCCCAGCGCCACACACCATCCAACGAGCCATCCACACACACAGAGAGCCCAAGTGCAGACAGCCAGGGCTCCAGAAACACATCTCATGTGGTAAGCTCCATAAATAAACTTTATCATTATACAATCCACCCCTGTTTCCTTTCACCCGACATACCATCAGATCCATGATCAAATATATTTGATCGCATTCCGGTTTAGCCCGTCATCTACACACATAGACTCACACACAGTTTTGGAACAAGCCACAGGGCTCTATACAGAAACACTGACCTAAATTGCGACCAAAACTATTATTTTCCCATAGGCTTGTGCTATCTATAGTATGACAGATCCAGCAGTTAGCTACCAATAGCTGGCAGACATATTAATTTAGCATTAATATGTGTTATTTAGATTGAAGTCATGAGCTAAATGAGGTAGCTCTCTAGCTAGCTAGTGTTATCATAGAGGTAAGTAAGCTAGCTCTTTCACTTCTAGTGCCTTCAGGAAGTATTCACACCGGTTGACTTTTTACACAATTTTTTTGTGTTACAAGGTGGGATTAAAATGAATTCAATTGTCTTTTTTTTGCTAACAATCAAAACTCTGTAATGCCAAAGTGGAAGAAAAATTGACAAAAAAAATCAAGGGTTTTTCTTAATTTTTAAAAGCTATTTTCTGCATTGTAGAATAATAGTGCAGACATCAAAACTATGAAATAACACATCCGGTATCATGTAATATCCAAAAAAGTGTTAAACAAATTTGCCTTGATGACAATTTAGCACATTCTTGGCATTCTCTCAACCAGCTTCACCTAAAATGCTTTTCAAACAGTCTAGAATGAGTTCCAACTTATGCTGAACACTTGATGGCTGTTTTTCCTTCACTATGCGGTCCAACTCATCCCAAATCATCTCAATTGGGTTGAGGTCGGGTGATTGTGGCGGCCAGGTCATCTGATGCAGTACTCCATCACTCTCCTTCTTGGTCAAATAGCCCTTACACAGCCTGGAGGTGTGTTTTGGGTCATTGTCCTGTTGGAAAACAACTGTTTGTCCCACTAACCGCAAACCAGATAGGATGGCGTATCACTGCAGATTACTGTGGTAGCCATGCTGGTTAAGTGTGCCTTGAATTATAAATCAATCGCAGACAATGTCACCAGCAAAGCACCCCCACACCATCACACCTCCTCCTTGCTTCACGGTGGGAACCACACATGCGGAGATCATCCATTCACCTACTTCGTGTCTCACAAAGACACGGTGGTTGGAACCAAAAATCAAAAATTTCTTCTTATTATTGGTGTCCTTTAGTAGTGGATTCTTTGCAGCAATTTGACCATGAAGGTCTGATTCATGCAGTCTCCTCTGAACAGTTGATGTTGAGATGTGTCTGTTACTTTAATTCTGTGAAGCATTTATTTGGGCTGCAATTTCTGAGGGCTGGTAATGCTAAAGAACTTATCCTTTGCAGCAGAGGGAACTCTGGGTCTTTCTTTCCTGTGGCGGTCCTCATGAAAGCCAGTTTCATCATAGCTCTTGATGGTTTTTGCGACTGCACTTGAATAAACTTTTAAAGTTCTTGATATTTTCAGTATTGATTGACCTTCATTTAAGGTAATGAAGGACTGTCATTTCTCTTTGCATATTTCAGCTGTTACCATAATATGGACTTGGTCTTTTACAAAATAATATTCTGTATACCACACCTACCTTGTCACAACACATGTGATTGGCTGAAACGCATTAAGAATGAAAGAAATTCCACAAATGAACTTTTAGCAAGGCACAGCTGTGAATTGAAATACATTCCAGGTGACTACCTCGCTGGTTGAGAGGATGCCAAGGGTGTGCAAAGCTGTCATCAAGGCAAAGCGTGGCAACTTTGAAGAATAAATATATTTTGATTTGTCATTGACAAACACTTTTTTGGTTACTACATGATTCCATATGTGTTATTTCATAGTTTTGATGTCTTCACTATTATTCTACAATGTAGAACATAGTAAAAATAAAGAGAAACCCTGGAATGAGTAGGTGTGTTCAAACTTATGACTGGTACTGTTTATCTTGATTATGTAAGTACTCAACCCCCTGAGGCCATACATGTTAGAATCACCTTTGGAAGTGATTACAGTTGTTAGTCTTTCTTGGTAAGTCCATAAAAGCTTTGCAAACATGGATTGTAAAGTATTTGCACATTGATCTTTAAAAAAATTCTTCAAGCTCTGTCAATTTGGTTGTTGATTATTGCTATACAGAAATGTTCAAGACGATTTAAGTCAAAACTGTAACTAGGCCACTCAGAAACATTCAACGTCGTCTTGGTAAGCAACTCCAACGTACTGTATATTCAGACTTGTGTTTTGTCACGACTCCTACCGAACCCCACGAAACCCGCCTACTGGTTGTGCAGGATTGTTTGATGTACACGTGTACACGTCTGTGTGTCACGGTTTTCCCATTTTCTTGGGTTTTGCTGGACTGTTTAAGTCCCCCATGTTTGGGGCATTTGTTTTGGTGTGCGCACCGTGTTTCGTGGGGTTGGCATATGTTCACCGTTTATTTGCATTAAAAAGTATTAGCACTACCCTGAACTCTCTACTTCCTGTGCCTGACATCTCACCCACTACACCCCAGACGTTACATGTTTTAGGTTGTTGTCCTGCTGAAAGGTGAAGTTGTCTCCCGGTGTCTGTTGGAAAGTAGACTGAACCAAGTTTTCCTCTAGGATTTTGCCGGTGCTTCACTCTATTCCATTAATTTCTTTCTCCAAAAAACTAACTAGTCCTTGCCGATGAGAAGCATAAACATAACGTGATGCAACCACCACCATGCTTGACAGTATGAAGAGTGGTACTCAGTGATATGTTGTCTTGGATTTCCCTCAAACATAAGACTTTGTATTAAGGACATAGAGTTAATTTATTTTCCAAATTTTTTGCAGTTTTAAATTAGTGCCTAATTGCAAACAGGATGCTTTTTTTGTAATATGTGTATTCTTTACAGGCGTCATTCTTTTCACTCCGTCATTTAGGTTAGTATTGTGGAGTAACTACAATGTTGTTTATCCATCCTCAGTTTTCTCCTATCACAGCAGTAACTGTTTTAAAGTCACCATTGACCTCATGGTGAAATCCCTGAGTGGTTTCCTTCCTCTCCGGCAACTGAGTTAGGAAGGTTGTCTGTATCTTTGTAGTGACTGGGTGTATTGATAAACCATCCAAATTGTAATTAATAACTTCACCATGCTCAAAGGAATATTCAATGTCTGCTTTTTTACTTTCACCCATCTACCAATAGGTGCCCTTCTTGCATTGGAAAACCTCCTTGGTCTTTGTGGTTGAATCTGTGTTTGAAATTCACTGCTCCACTGAGGGACCTTACAGATAATCCATTGTATGTGGGGGATACAGCAATGAAGTAGTCATTAAAAAAAACATTTTATACACTATTATTGCACACAGAGTGAGTCCATGCAACTTATTATGAGACATGTTACGCACATTTTTGCTCTGGAACTTTTTTAGGCTTACCATAACAAATACTTAAATACTTATTGACTCAAGACATTTCAGCTTTTAATTTATCATTGTTTTGTCAAATTTCTTAAAGCATAATTCCACGTAGAAATGTTGGTGTACTGTGTGTAGGCCAGTGACACAAAATCACTGGTTCCACATTTTCACTGGCCTACACCATTTAAAATTCAGGCTGTTACGTAACTAAATGTGGGAAAAAGTGCTCTGTCTCTGCTGGTGCTTCTGGCTGTTTGTGATGCTTTATAAGCCATGTTGTTGGGAGGGACAGCATCCACTCTGAAAAGCAACGTTTTGCTGGTACCCTCCTTCCATTGCTATAGCCATGGAAATGATCAAGGATGAAATGTGTCCCACAAATTGACGAATAGATGACCAATTCTCCCGCTTCTCACAAATATATACCACTTTCATTTGCGTGGCCATAGAGGCATTTTCACAGTTGCATAGCAAGTGTTGCTCCATCCTGCTACCACACAAAGATAGTCCATCTTGATGAATAAAAATGCAATGCAAGCTAATTCCATACTACTAAACCATGAGTATATGAAGGTTGAGCATGGGATTTTTGTTCCTCACTGTGTGACGTTGACCACAGGGCGTTTTGGGATTGCTTCCGAAGTTAAAGCTCATTTGGAGAAAACCTCAAACCCAACATTTAGAACAACATTACAGTATTATAAAATTAGATGTAAGAGTTTTTAATGTGGGAGTGTTTTCTTGGGGTGCTTTAAATTACGATTAAACGCTTTTAAGGGACTGGGAAATAGCTGCTACATGCCCTTTAACCAGAAAAAAAATCCTTAAATTGAAATGTTGTTTTCACTTTTTGACCGACAGCTAACATACCGCAAAACACACCGTCATTAAAATAACAGCACACTCCAACATCTATAGGCAGCACCACACCGCATCATTAAAATGGCAACACATTCCATAATATCTGTTGCCTGCGGTTATGACAAACGTCTCCAATTGACTTGCAAGTCACATTGGAACTCTAATAGAAAACCTAAGCTCTTTATGTGGCAGAAAAGTAGTGGTGGTAAAGATGGTAAGAAGGCCGGATTTAACGGTAACCACAACAGGAAAGTGAGACCTTTTATTGTTTCGATATACAGTTTCTATATTTAAAAATCTAAGATGTGATAGTAAAGGGACTTTACCTTTTGAACGAATTGACAAAATAATTTAGAATGTAAACATTACATTGAAACTTTGCAAAGAACATCATTTGTTTTGGTTGGTATGTTGCTCCAGTAATTTTGCTAGCATTTTGACCAATGGCTTTTCTCATATATATGTGGTTACTATATGATTTATATATATGTAGTCTGATTTGATTTATACCTTTACTTCTACAAATGAGGCGAGCACTTCAGTGTGATGCGTGATGCTTTGTATAACTCACATATGCTGGAGAGATTGTTTTTGACCAGAGTCTGCCAGTGCTTTTTGAACAGAGGGGAGAGTTTGGGAAGACACAATATGAATCATGTGTTCATGCCTTTTCCTTTATTTTTGATATTCTCAGTTGCTTGAATGTAAATGTTTGATGTATGTCTAAACCTCAACATTGTATTTTCCATTATTGTACTTAAATCTATGGGTCCAAAGTATGTTGCATAGTAAACATGCTGGAAACAATGGCTTTTCAGTCTTTCAATAAATACAAGTAAACCTGCTCATTTAATGGTCAGAAAGTGTTGAGAATGTTATGTTAATGACTCCCATAGTAACCTGTACCAAATGTCCTGTAGCTGCCCTAGTTACACCATAATTGCTGCCATTACTTAATAAACGTGTTTTATTATGCAACCAAATCTTAAATGTAAGTGTTGACATCCCTTCAACTAGTATGTCAACCAATAATCACCTATGACATTGAAGAACAAAAATAACAGTAGCACTTTATAATATCTCATTTATAAAGCATTCATAAAGATTTAGTCATTCGTTATTCATCATGTATGAATCGTTACTCCATTCATAATATGTTCAATATAGGTCCTTATAAATCATTTACGAATCATTAGTTAAGTCTTTTTGCGTGACCTCATCTCAAGTCTGGGCTATTTATACTTTATAAATGTTGGGAGTGACCAGTGTAATTTCTCACAAAAGACGGACATGCCATTGGTAGACATTCCAGCAATACCTGATGCGCCTTAAGGTCTCAAAATGGCAAAACATTCACGTTACAACTCTTCCTGATGAAGTCCTTGCAAATGTTGTTTCGTGACAGCTTTTGTGAATAAAATGTTCAACATATTTCCTTTAACATCCTGTGTTATGTGCTTATTCTTTTGCCATTGATGTGTTCTACGCTATTTTGAGACTTGAAGGAGCATCAAGTACTGCTGGTATGTCTACCAATTGTATGTCCATCTTTTTGAGAAACTATATTTGTCACTCAAAACATTTTTTAAAAGTATTTATAAAGTATAGATAGCCCACACTTTAGACGAGGTCGCGCAAAGAGACTTAACTAATGATTATAAGATGTTTTTAAAGGATTAACATCTTATAAATGGAGTAATGATTATTAAATGATGAATAAACTATTTACTAATCCTTTATAAATTCTTTATTACAGCGACCTATTTTAAAGTGCTACCATTATTTTTGTTGATGTTAGGTGTTTAGTTGGCATACTGTACACAAGGGATGGCATACTGTACACACCACTTACATTTCAGATTTGGCTACATAATAAAACTGGTTATTACATAATGGCAGCAATTATGAACTAATTATGGAGTCACTAGAGCATTTTTAGGATATTAACATAACATTATCAACACTTTCTACCCGTTACTTGTATCTATTTAGAGAATTAAAAACCCCTTAGCCAAGCCATTGGTTCCAGCATGTTTACTGCTCAACATACTGTACTTTGGACCCATAAGTTTAAACACAATAATTGAAAATACAATGTTGCGTTTTAGACTTACATCAAACACTTCCTTTCAAGCAACTGAGAATGTCAAAAATAATGGAAAAGGCATGAAACACACGATTCGTATTGCTTCTCCCCAAACTCTCCACTCGGTTCAAAACGCACTGGCAGACTATGGTAAGCTGGACAGATGACACATTTGACAGCAGATATTTAAATGACCTGAGCCCTTTCATCAGTTTCAGATCCCATCTCTTTTCATTTATAAAACAGGTGGTTTTACGCGCTGTCTGAGGAGGCCTCCTTGATGTTTCAACCACACAGAGCTATGTGCTCCAAGAGGGAGAGGAGAAGAGGGGTAAGGAGAGATGGGATATCTTATCCATGTTTTGTGCTGTAATTCACATCGTCAAATAAAGTGTCACCGCGGCGACAGTTCAGACCTGCGTAGGCTCTGTCCTAATCATCCCATCTGAACCCAAACCAGGTCCATGGTGCCCTGCTCTGGGGTCGGTGATTGTCAGCACTGTACTATGTCCTAGAGAGGTCAACCTCTGCTCTCTGCTCTGGAGTTTGGAAAAGGTACCCCCCAACAGTCCTCTTGCACTAAAGAAGATAATTCTCTGTAAAAAAAAAAAGGTAATACTACTATAATTCATTAATATATACAATTCAATCATTGTAAACAGTTCATGTATATAATTCAGTAAAGGTGAATTCAGACCCGAGTTAAGCGTGTGTTAATGGAACTATATTCCAATGACCTTTTCTCTCTACAGGTATTCTGACGTGTGGGAAATGTCATAAACGCCAGCAAGGTATTTGTTTGAGGTGGAGATAAAAGAAATGGAGGTGTGGCAGAGGTGTGTCTACCATGAATAAAGGCAAGCAAACCTTTCGGTTCCAAGTGGAAAAAGCATCTACTTTATTTATTCCGATCGAAATAACAGCATTCCCCATGCACTGTTATTTATAAATTGATAAGAGCTATTGATATGAGCAAGTATATGAGTAATCCGTTTGGATAAGGGGATTATAAATATAGGCTAAACTACAATTGTTTCAGATCAATTTTACCTTATAATCACTGGATATTAATGTAAAACCAGTCATATGGCAGGAAACTGAAAAGCATATCAACATAACAGGTATTTCTGCCCCTTTCCCACAGTGAAGTATGAAATCATATGCCTTTATGTAGAATTTTAATTGTATGGTCTTATAACTTGCAGGGATTACATTTGGAGACGCAAGCCAAGTGGGATGACAAGGCAAAGAGTCACGCTAAATGTAACCTTTGTGCTCTCTGGAATGTTTTAATCATAAACTTTTATTTCAGTTATTTTTCCATGAAGTAGAATTCATGATTATCCGCTAAACATAAATAATGCTTAAAATCAGAGTGTTTTTAATTCTACCCATGGATTGTGAAACAGAGACAAATATGCATGTTTTCATGGCTATCTTTCCATATTCTGAATGCATTCTCCATAGTCCGAATGCATTCTCCATAGTCTGTGTTCTAGTTCCAATTAAAGGTGCACCGTAATTAAAGGGATTGGTTTAGATAAATGAACAGAAAAAGGAATTCTTTGAAAAATTCCCTGATTAAATTGGTATGCCACACAGTAAGTATTAATTTTGATGTTATTGCAGAGGAACTCTCAGTCACACAATATTAAATCTAACTAAGATCATTGAAATAATTTGCATGAAAACTTGCTCACCTGAAGAATGTCAAATCGCTAGAATGAATGCTTTAATCTAATTGACATTGGTAAAGTTTTTGCTTCTTTCTCTGAAAAAATCCTTTAAAATCCTTCTTTAAACCTCTAAAAGTCGAAGCACATCTTTAACACTCCTGGACACATCTTTAACCCCTTAGTTTTGTTGGCACAAAACTTACTCCCTACTTCCTTTCATTTGTATTGGTTCCCTTCAGACGAGTCCCATGACACCATCGTGTTCATGATCCCCCCTTTCTACAGTGGGGTCATATTAGTTTGTATCCCAAAAGGTTCAGACACTACAGATAGAAGTTGGCACATCAGCTTTGCCGACTTCAGGCGAGTCCCCTGGGGCATGTGAGGGTCAGAGACCAAAACGGAGGAAACCATTGTGTTCGTGAGAGTCTCATCTTCCCATAGAAAGTGTCCGTTCAGTTGCTGCAGACTATTTAGTGAGAAGATACATTTCTGGGATGTCTCATGGTCTGACAAACACCACTGTAGCTCGGCCACCTTCCACCACAGATGCGGAAGGCCAACATAGACAATGTGGTGGATTGAGATGCAGCCCATGCAAAAAATGTCTCTAGCTTAAACTGAGGGACTTTGATAGAGGTGTTACTATCATGCTACTTAGATTGACACATGGGTGGATCAATAGACTCTTCAGGATTCTCCTCCCCTTCATCGACACTGATTGAAGTGGATTTAACAGGTGACATCAATGAGGGATAATAGCTTCCACCTGGATTCACCTGGTCAGTCTATGTCATGGAAAGAGCAGGTGTTCTTAATATGTTCTATACTCAGTGTAAATTGCACAAGGTATTGTTGAATGTTTATTCAACGCGCCCGAGTCTATGGCTGTCTGAAGTGGTTCTCAATCAGAGGCAGGTGTTTATCGTTGTCTCTGATTGGGAGCCATATTTAGGCAGCCATATTCTTTGGTTGTATTGTGGGTGATTGTCCTGAGTGTCTTGATGGCCTTAGTCTGTGGTAGTTTGCACCAGTTAAGGCTGTTTCGGTTTTCACTACGTTTATTGTTTTGTAGAGTTTGTGTTTATTCGGGTTTACGTTGTTTAAATAAACATGAATCGCAATCGACACGCTGCAGTTTGGTCCGAATCAACATGTGTCTTAATGTTGTTTTCAAAATATGTCAATGTTGCAAGTGCTTCCTTTCCTACACATCAGTAACCTATGTGTAAGCCAACATTTCTGATGTATATTTTAATTGCAGTGACCTATTATTAATTGGATAATATTGACATTCAGAAAAATTATGAATTCAGGAATAAATGATGGTGTGCTTTAGTTCAAAAGCCTTCAGGCCACCATACCCCAGAGGCATGGTCATGTTTTCTGTGAATCTAGAATAAACCATAAATTAGCTCTTTAAACCCTATTCATTCCTCACATCCTCAATATTTTGCTGTCTGTTTCCTGAAATCAGACCACTCTCTATGTATGACGTATAATTTAGTGCTTTTAGTAGCCCCGATGATAGGGAATGTTAGACATTTTTAAATAAGAATAAAGTGGACTATCAGCACATGCAACACTGAGCCCTCACAAGAGGAGAAAAAGTAATGAAAGAGTTAACGAAATAAGTGAAATCAGATAAACCAACTCCAGGCTATAGGCCATTGTAAATTCCATAGAAGACTCCGTGGGTATTGCCACAAACGAGAGGGAAGAACACATTAACGGAGCCCTGCACAGTCTGCTGCACTCATCCCCCAAACTCGCAGTGTCGTGAGGAGAAGAGTGACGCCAATCTCCTGAACTCTCCCAGTGCTATTCAGAGCCAGCCCTGTCTGCCGTACCTGCCTTGCAGCAGTGACCCTCACTCTCCCCGCTGCCACCCATTCACCATCCTTTCACCCAGCATTATTAGCTCATTACTTTTTAAAGACTTCTCTTCTCCGAGGCCTCCATCCTTGGGCTGGCTGGAACTATGGGGGGGAGGGGGGGTGCTTGGTACGCTCTATCTGCCTGATCATTGTCTGCCTATAGTTGTCTCTTAGGTGAAGAGGAGGAGGTGTGGGATGTAGGAGAGATGCAGAACGTTTGTATGTATTCTATTACTCGGAGCACTGTTTTATATTCCCCACAGGTTACACTCCTCTTTGTGCTGGCCAGGCTGACACACTTCATTTATACTTTACAGAGTCATTTTCCAGGAGAATACTATGTCTAAGTCAGGGGGTAGAACTCTGCTCTGCAAACTCCAATGCGGTTCAATACATTCTTGGACCACAACATTTTGCTTCCTATTAGTGGTTGTAGTAATCAGGGCTGCCTTCATCTGTGGTCATCTTTGAATTGTTCAAAAGCAAAGCAGATATTCTGGCTGTGGTTTATGCTACTTTATTATGTCCAATATTGTCATTCAAAGCAATCAGTCCACCTAAAGGCTACGTTTACACAGGCAGCTCAATTCTGATATTCTTCCTCTTGGTCTTTTGACCATTCACATCAAACCTTTTCACATCAGATTTTTTCAGAGCTTATCTAATTAGTCAAAAGACGCCCCCCCAATGATCTCAAACTGCTTTTGTAATACAGAATGAAATGAAACACAGACTACCCCTTGCTTATCAGGAAACTCTTTGGTATGTTGTGGTGGAGTGTCATTACAATTGCTTCACAGGAACCTGGTAAAATTATGTTTGTAGTGTAAATATTCACTGAATGGCTCTGAATTCACTGTCAACATGCAATCAAAGCTATGCTGTATAACCTTGTTTGGAGCTAACTAGTGCTCTCAAATCATACCCTGCTGATGTTCACATGAAGATGGGAGTTGTATTCATAACATTGCTAACTTAGCTAGCTAACATACATTTTGAGAAAACAAGTTATATTAAGTGGCTAGCTAGCTAGCGTTAGCAATATTTGGTGGTCAATGAGACTGAGCTAGCTAACCAGTTGAGCTAGCAAACATTGTTACAGAAGTATAATTTCGGATTTAAAAAATACTCCATAAACAGGCTCTGCAGTTCAGGAATCACAGTAGCAAGTACTCCTGGTGCAGGGTTAAATTATTTAGCCATTTAAACTCTGTTTTTGTCATAGCCCTCACTAGTGTTTATGCAATTTAAACATGAGCTTGTCTGAGGTGTCGGACTCGACGACAGTTGCTATCCATTGGAGCGCTGCGATTGGTTTCCCAACATTCTGGGGTTCGGTTTAGCGAAGGGTCAATTGAGCTGCCTGTGTAAACGCAGCCATAGTATCCTGAATGAGAAAACTTAATTGCTAATCCTGTTCATCATTATTATGCTAAATGTTTTTGGAATTAATTGCCAAAACAACTCTCCCATCTCCTCTCCTGGATGACAGTTTTACATGTTTGTGTACAAATTGCACAGAACACCAGACACAGCTAGACTTTATTTGAATATAACTATTACTGTGAACTCAAGAATTGTATTGTTTTAAGTATATATGTTGTTAGATTAATGTACAATAGAGTCACTGAACACATTCGGGCACTGAGAACAAATTCAGGAAATATTTGTACACATTTTTATTACCTCTGTCTGCTTTTAGCACAGTTAGCTACATTATCTAATTAGGCATTCTGACTTAGAGATACACTGTAAGGTTGTAGTGAAAGGACTGTTTATCAACGCTAAATGCATGTAACAAAATACGCATAAGTGAAATTGTATTTTTTGTATAATTTTCTGCATAATTGGAGCTGCTTGGAAGCAATTTGCTCAAACTTGAGGTTGATGATAACTTTTAGATAGTTACTCAAATTAGGATATGTACATACTATCTCAATACTACCTCAATTGGGCCAACCAACCAGTGCTCCCGCACATTGGCTAACAGGGCTATATGCATTGTGTCCCGCCACGCACCACACACCACCATCATCATATATGCATAGTCACATAACCATATCTACATGTACATACTACCTCAATCAGCCTGACTAACCAGTGTCTGTATGTATCCTCACTACTTTTATAGCCTCGCTACTGTATATAGCCTGTCTTTTTACTGTTGTTTTATTTCTTTACTTACCTATTGTTCACCTAATACCTTTTTTGCACTATTAGTTAGAGCCTGTAAGTAAGCATTTCACTGGAAGGTCTACCCCCTGTTGTATTCGGCGCACGTGACAAATAAACTTTGATTTGATTTGATATACGTGGACCTTCATTTTTACCACAAGTAGAACATATCTCAACAAAATGTCATGTCTAATTCTCATGCACTAACCCAGTAATTAGACAACCCTCTTCTTCCTCCCTGTAAATGATTTTCAGTGAATCATTATGACAACATTTACTTCAATTACTAACCCAGGCACTGTCGCCTGTTGAGAAAAAGCCTTTAACTCGCTCTGCCTGCCATGTCACTCCATCTTTTACAGACATGCGTCAAATTTGAATGAAGTCACGTTGATTGCCGTTTCCCTTTTGCTAGAGGAGAAACAAAAGGATAAGGGGTTCTGAGAAAAAGGTCTCTGCCTGTTTGCCTCACAGTGGCAAGAATCTGCCCCGAGGGAGAGAGCTTAATTTCGGGGAGAATCCCCCACCCGTCTGCCCACCACCTCCATCCTTCCATGCATGTCCAGAGCTGGAGGGGATGAAGGGAGGGCACAGCTCCTGACAGACCTGAGCTACTGGAGCAGGAACCAGTCAGGGCTATTTTTACTGGCTATGCCCCCAGGGTTCCACTAAGCCCCTCCACAGTGTGTGAATGTGTGTGTGTGTGATCCTGAAGTTGACATGGTGTGGAAAGGAGAAACAATTCCACGTTGTACAGAGACAGAAGCAAAGAGATAATACAGGTTGGGCTTCTTTCACTGTCTGGCTTATGTGACCAAATACCATGTATAAAACCTAACGGATGCTGCAATCATAGTAGGTTCTGGTATAGGGTACTGTACGTAGACATGGCAGTCTGGAGCCATGCATACCTCCGTGGGTAATTTATGTCTACCATTATTTTACATTACAAATACATTGAATGTGTGTCATGTGATTCTTTCTAAACTAATGAGATTTTACGTTTTTGTTTGGGACATTTAATATCATGAATAATCTATGTAAGATTTCTTAATTAAACAAGAAATTGCGAGAGACGATAAATCAGAATATGACACTTTGACATCATAATCATAATTCCCCATGTATGCAAAGCATGTATTTAATGTGTTTAATTTGGTTGACAGTCTCTTAAATAGGTAGCATTAGAACATGATTTATGTAGAATGGTGCCATGATTGCTTCAGACAAACAGTCTCTTGAAAACACAGATTACATGATATTACTTACGATTTTTGAAGAGCCCTCTCAACCAAGAGCCCTGTCTTCACTTGAAGTACTGTAAACTGTACCTATTGATTGATGTGCACTTTGGCCAATTAATAAAGTTTTCTGGAAAACCAACTCCAAAACCATGGTACAGTAGGTAATGTGACAGCATTTAGCTGATTTTATTTGATTTTTATTTCACCTTTATTTAACCAGATAGGCTAGTTGAGAACAAGTTCTCATTTGCAACTGCGACCTGGCCAAGATAAAGCATAGCAGTTCGACACATACAACAATACAGAGTTACACATGGAATAAACAAACATACAGTCAATAATACAGTAGAACAAAAGAAAACAAAAAGTCTATATACAGTGAGTGAAAATGAGGTAAGATAAGAAGTTAAAGGCAATAAATAGGCCATGGTTGCGAAGTAATTACAATATAGCAATTAAACACTGGAATGGTAGATGTGCAGAAGATGAATGTGCAAGTAGAGATACTGGGGTGCAAAGGAGCTAGATAAATAAATAAATACATTATGGGGATGAGGCAGTTGGATGGGCTGTTTACAGGTGGGCTATGTACAGGTGCAGTGATCTGTGAGCTGCTCTGACACCTGGTGCTTAAAGCTAGTGAGGGAGATATGAGTCTCCAGCTTCAGTGATTTTTGCAGTTCGTTCTAGTCATTGGCAGCAGAGAACTGGAATGAAAGGCGGCCAAAGGAGGAATTGGCTTTGGGGGTGACCAGTGAGATATACCTGCTGGAACACATGCTACGAGTGGGTGCTGCTACGGTGACCAGTGAGCTGAGATAAGGCGGGGCTTTACCTAGCAGAGACTTGTAGATGACCTGGAGCCAGTGGGTTTGGCGACGAGTATGAAACGAGGGCCAGCCAACAAGGGTGTACAGATCGCAGTAGTGGGTACTATATGTCGCTTTGGTGACTAAATGGATGGCACTGTGATAGACTGCATCCAATTAGTTGAGTAGAGTGTTGAAGGCTATTTTATAAATGACATCGCCGAAGTCGAGGATTGGTAGAATGATCAGTTTTACGAAGGTATGGTTGGCATCATGAGTGAAGGATGCTTTGTTGAGAAATAGGAAGCCGATTCTAGATTTAATTT
Organism: Oncorhynchus keta; assembly: GCF_023373465.1. NCBI lineage: Eukaryota > Metazoa > Chordata > Actinopteri > Salmoniformes > Salmonidae > Oncorhynchus > Oncorhynchus keta. Next base: position 61,738,717 of record NC_068434.1, on the reverse strand, counting down.
TGGATTGGAGATGCTTTAATGTGTGATTAATGAGTTTACAGTCTAACCAGACACCTAGCTATTTGTAGTTATCCACATATTCTAAGGTGGCGCTGTCCAGAGTAGTGATGCTGGACGGGCGGGCAGGTGCGGGCAGTGATCAGTTGAAGAGCATGAATTTAGTTTTACTTGCATTTAAGAGCAGTTGGAGGCCACGGAAGGAGAGTTGTATGGCATAGTGAATAGTACTGAATCAGTTTAAGACAGCTGACATGAATACCCTCAAATAAATAATTTCTGATATAACTTGTCTGCTCACGGTTTCATTATTATAGACACACTTCAACAAAGAACCATGCCTTTCATGTAACAACACAATTTAGAGTCGATCAAATGGCACCCTTTTTGGTTGTTGTTCCGAGTCTCTCTCAGAGGAAAAAAGGATGTAAGGAAATGATTTCTCTGGGGTACTTGTTCTCCACGAGGTTTCTGTCACTGAAACTCACTGCTGTAAATACACTGGATGAGGGAGAGTGCTCTCTGACAGGTCAGCTCTATTGAGAATCCTGGAACTGCTTTTCTACTGTTATTAAAAGGTTGTCTCCTAGAAACGGGAATGTGTTTCCAGTTTTCTCAAAGTCTGTGCAGTAGAAAATGGATTCTGGGAAACTTTGTTAAACCCACCCATCAATAACCCAGTGTCTGTCAAGCAAAGAGATGCAATGTCTCTAATAGAATATAGACACATGCTGTAACATCAACCCTGACTGCCCTCTGTGGCTAACGTGCCAATGTGTTCACAAGCCTTAATGTGCTGACATTTTTGTCATAGTTTTATTGCTTAGTGTATGATGTTGGTGTCATACTTTATCAATCCAATGACACATTGACTGAGTATCTCCAGTTTCTCACTATCAACATTTACTATACCTGGAGGAGAGGGAAAACATGAGAGCCAGAGCACAAGACCTTGGGACTATAACCCACTGGGCACACACTGGTTGAATCAACGTTGTTTCCACATAATTTCAATGAAATTACGTTATGGAATAGATGTTGAATTGACGTCTGTGCCCAGTGGGAAGGTTCTATCTGCGCAAAGCATAGTTCTGAGATACTGAGCATCACATTTTTCAAATCCCAGATCTCAGAACTGTTTTGTAGTGAATTCTTCTTTCATAACCCATTAATAAGGTCCCAGGGGGGAGGGGGTGCAATTGCGGATAGAAACCTACGGCTCTGAAATGTCAATCTGGCTTCAGCCATAAGGTCCTATCTGACACAGAATGTTATAATTATTTAAATAGAAAAGTACAGACATGTCATTATTAAATAAAGAGAATACCCTTCCTTCTTTCTGATCACATCATCAAATATATTAATTCATGTACATCACACATTTGTTAAAGTGACAGATCCCTAAAATAACAAATACACTATATCCTATGGATAACTAGCAACATTGATAATGCTTAGCTCTGGATGAGTAAACTGATATTTTTGTCTGGTCTCTGACACCCTACTTGCTATTAATCAATAAAATGTGGTAAGTTCGTAATTTTAGCGAAATACCCCTTCCATGGATGTCTTCGTATTGATATAGAACAAGTCAAAAACAGCAATGCCTCTGCTAAGGGCCTAAAACCTTCTGTGAGCCACCTGCATTTATTTGTTTTTACATTCTTCTGAAAAAGTGTTTGGAAATATCTTAAATTGAGAAAGAGGACCAGAACCTATGATAAGAATAATCAAAGACTTGGGACTATAAGGTTCTATCTGCAAAATGAATAGTTTTGAGATAATTAGTATTTTTCACGTCTCAGATCTTAGAAGTGTTTTGTGATGTCTTCCTCTTTCATGACTCAGTAAGTATATCATCATACATACAAATGTTTTTGGTTGACAACAGCATTGTGTGATTGGATTTCAGATATAATTTTAAATTGTTAAGATGCAAGAGGCCATTACAATATACAGGGGCAGTCCATGACAGAGACTGGCTAGGAAAAATCCCATTCACACTAAATTGTCATGTCTTGTACTATTTTTTTTCCACTGAAAGTCATTGCAGAAACATACTACATCTTACTTACATCATAGACAGTTAGCCCACATTGATGGTTATCTAACAACAGCAGTCAATTGGTTAAAACATGATATTGTCACGCCTTGGTCTTAGTATTTTGTGTTTTCTTTATATATTTGGTCAGGCCAGGGTGTGACATGGGTTATTGTGGTGTGTTTTTTGTCTTGGGGTTTTGTGGGGCGTCGACGTAGTCTATGGCTGCCTGAGGTGGTTCTCAATCAGAGTCAGGTGATTCTCGTTGTCTCTGATTGGGAACCATATTTAGGCAGCCATATTCTGTGAGTGTTTTCGTGGGTGATTGTTCCTGTCTCTGTGTAGTTGTTCACCAGACAGGCTGTATAGTTTTTCACGTTCTGTTTGTTGTTTTGTATTTAGTTATTTCATGTATCGTCATTAGTTTCATTAAAGAACATGAGTAACCACCACGCTGCATTTTGGTCCGACTCTCTTTCGACAGACGAACGCCGTTACAGAATCACCCACCACACGCGGACCGAGCGGCGTGGTAACAGGCAGCGACAGCAGGAGCAGCGAAAGGAGGAATGGACATGGGAAGACGTGTTGGATGGCAAAGGTTGTTACACTTGGGAGGAGATACTGGCCGGAAGAGATCGCCTCCCATGGGAACAGGTGGAGGCACTTAGGAGAGCAGAGGCAGCCGGAGATAGGAGCCGACGATACGAGGGAACACGGTTGGCAAGGAAGCCCGAAAAGCAGCCCCAAACATTTATTGGGGGGGGGCTCAGTGAGAGTGTGGCAGAGTCAGGAGACAGACCTGAGCCAACTCCCCCTGTTAATCGTGAGGAGCAGCGTTCAAAGGACTTCTGGACTTGGGAAGAGATATTGGACGGAAAGGGACTATGGACACAGCCTGGAGAATATCGCCGCCCCAAGGAAGAACTGGAGGCGGTGAAAGGGGAGAGGCGCTGGTATGAAGAGGCAGCACGGCGACGCGGATGGAAGCCTGAGAGTCAGCCCCAAAAATGTATTGGGGGGGGGCTTACAGGGAGTATGGCTCTGCCAGGTAGGAGACCTGCGCAAACTCCCTGTGCTTACCAGGGGGCTAGAGAGACCGGGCAGGCACCGTGTTATGCTATGGAGCGCACAGTGTTTCCAGTGCGGGTGCATAGCCTGGTACGGTTCATATCAACTCTTCGTATTGGCCGGGCTAGAGTGGGCATCGAGCCAGGTAAGGTTGGGCAGGCTCGGTGCTCAAGAGCTCCAGTGCTCCTGCACGGTCCGGTCTATCCAGAGCCACCTCCAAACACCAGTCCGCCGGTGGCAGCTCCCCGCACCAGGCTTCCTGGGCGTGTCCTCCATCCTTCTCTCTAGCGCTGTCGGAGTCTCCCGCCTGTTCAGCGCTTCCAGAGCCTTCCTCCTCTACAGCGCTGCTGGTGCCTCCTGCCTGTTCGGAGCAGCCTGAGCTGCCAGACTGCATGGAGCAGTCAGAGCTGCCAGTCTGCATGGAGCAGCCAGAGCTGCCAGTCTGCATGGAGCAGCCAGAGCTGTCAGTCTGCATGGAGCAGCCAGAGCTGTCAGTCTGCATGGAGCAGCCAGAGCTGCCAGTCTGCATGGAGCAGCCAGAGCTGTCAGTCTGCATGGAGCAGCCGGAGATGTCAGTCTGCATGGAGCAGCCAGAGCTGCCAGTCTGCATGGAGCAGCCAGAGCAGCTAGATCCGCCAGTCAGCCATGATCTTCCAGATCTGCCAGTCAACCAGACTCTTCCAGATCTGCCAGTCAACCAGACTCTTCCAGATCTGCCAGTCAACCAGACTCTTCCAGATCCGCCAGCCAGCCAGGATCTACCGGAGCCAACTACCTGCCTGAGCTTCCTCTCAGTACTGGGCTTCCTCTCAGTACTGGGCTTCCTCTGAGTCCCGGGCTTCCCCTCAGTCCCGGGCTTTCCCTTAGTGCTGAGCTTTCCTTCAGTGCTGGGATTTCCCTCAGTGCTGGGCTTTCCCTCAGTGCTGGGCTTTCTCTCAGTGCTGAGCTGCCCCTCAGTGCTGAGCTGCCCCTCAGTGCTGAGCTGCCCCTCAGTCCCGAGCTACCCCTCAGTCCCGAGCTACCCCTCAGTCCCGAGCTGCCTCAGTCCCGAGCTGCCCCTCAGTCCCGAGCTGCCCCTCAGTCACGAGCTGCCCCTCAGTCACGAGCTGCCCCTCAGTCCAGTGGGGTTCTGGGTGAGGACTACTAGGCCATGGTCGGCGGCGAGGGTGGAATATCCCAGGACGCGAAGAGGAGGAACTATGACATTTATGGAGTGGGATCCACGTCCCGAGCCGGAGCCGCCACCATGGACAGACGCCCACCCGGACCCTCCCTATGGTTTTGAGGTGCGTCCGGGAGTCCGCACCTTAGGGGGGGGGGGTTCTGTCACGCCTTGGTCTTAGTATTTTGTGTTTTCTTTATATATTTGGTCAGGCCAGGGTGTGACATGGGTTATTGTGGTGTGTTTTTTGTGTTTTGTGTTGTTTTGTATATATATTATAGTTATTTCATGTATCGTTCTATTTTATTAAAGAACATGAGTAACCACCACGCTGCATTTTGGTCCGACTCTCTTTCAACAGACGAACGTCGTTACAGATATATGTTTTATTGAAAAAACACTTGAGCAAACATCAATTTACATTGTTAATTAAACATCATTACAATGCTACCATGTCTATTGCGGATAGAGTGATTATCCCCCTAAAATGACATTTAAACATGTTGTGCATAACTGTGCTGATGAAACAGACATCACAAGATACATTTGGCCATGCAGGCTATAAGTAACAAGACAATTATAGATGTACACTGAATAAAAATGCATTGAGTAAATTATTTTATTTGAGGGAATCTTTAGAAATATAACCAATGGTATAGTAAAATGAGATCACCTGGCAGTTGGTCACAACTCAAATCAGCAGGCAACGCCTTTGCCGATGTGCCTTTGCTCTCTGGTTATGCATACAGCAAGATCATGGGGGAGAGGAAAACTACATTGCATAATATATATTTTTGTTCACCCTCATTTGTATGTAGTAGGGTGTTGGATATCGATTGTGTGGGGTGTGGGGGTTAAAACTTAGTGATGATTTTCCCTCTGTGTCCTGACACTCTTTACCCTGTGCTGTCACACACTGATCGGTTTCACCTGTCTTCGTGCTTGTCTCCACCCCCCTCCAGGTGTCGCCCATCTTCTCCATTATTCCCTGAGCATGTGTACCTGTGTTCTCTGTTTGTCTGTTGCCAGTTCATCTTGTCTTGTCAGGTCTTACCAGTGTGCTTTCCTGTTTTCCTGTTTCTCAAGTGTTTCCTAGTCTTCCCGGTTCTGACCATTCTGCCTGACCTGACCCCGAGCCTGCCTGCCGTCCTGTACCTGCCTGACTCTGACCTGATTATGAACCTCTGCCTGCCCTGACCCCGAGCCTGCCTGCCGTCCTGTCCCTGCCTGACTCTGACCTGATTATGAACCTCTGCCTGACCTGACCCCGAGCCTGCCTGCCGTCCTGTACCTGCCTGACTCTGACCTGATTATGAACCTCTGCCTGCCCTGACCCCGAGCCTGCCTGCCGTCCTGTACCTGCCTGACTCTGACCTGATTATGAACCTCTGCCTGCCCTGACCTGCCCTTTGCCCCGTGTTATAATACATTATTGAGAATTTTACTACCTGCTTATACTGTAAGATATGGTGGTAGATTTTGAACTTATGGGGCTATTTTGCTTCCACTAGTCCTGGGGCCTGCAGTAAAATCAATTGTTTACCTTTGACGATCTTCCTCTGTTTGCAATCCCAATGCTCATTGTTACACAATGAATGGTCTTTTAATTTAAATTTTATAGCCTAACACGAAACATTTTGCGAACCGCTTGTGTCGTGAATTCCGTCTCATTCCATTTTTGACGACACATTCGATGTAAATACACACACTAAAGGTGACTTTTCCAGTCATGTTTGGTTTCATTGCAATCAACTGGTTTGTTTGTAACACAACCAAACCTGATGGGTCATTTCGCGGGACGTATTGACTGAAAGAAACCGATTTGAAGACAACAAGTAATGACATTATTGTGCACCAATGATATGACCGCTGTTTCGTTGATTGACTCTATTTTAACCCAATGACCACTGATTGTCTTGAAATCTAGCTGGGTAGATAGACAATGAGCTGAGGTAAACGGCAATATGTAATGTTTAAGTGTTGGAAGACCAACCCATGTAGTAAACTCCGGTGTAAAGAGGGTCATTCGCCATTGAAGATTCATACCGGAAGGAGCCACACATGTTACGCACAGCATTGTTTTGGTAAAGCGCATCTTCAGCTGTTTATATATCAGTCAGTATGGCGACTAAGTCAAGGAAAGCTAAATCTATGTCTAGATATACAGATGTACACACAATTTTAGAAGAAATTGATCAGGAAAGTGAGACAGAGATTGTTGGAGGATGATTAATTTAGCGATTCCCAAATGGAGGAATATTTTTTGAACGGAGTGGACATTGTTTCGGACTGGTAAGTTCTTCTCATGCTAATGCCGTTGATTGAAATTAATAATTTAAAATATTATTTGTGATTTTTTTCAATTTTAGTAGCAATATATAAAAATGTAATGTAATGCAATGTGAGATGTGTGTGTCTGCCGCCCCACCCCACCCCCACATGAAATAGCCTATTTGAGGATGTTGAGGGGAGGGCAGGCCCACAACAATGGCCAAAGTGAAATGGAGACAGTAGATACAGCTGGTCTGTTGTAATATAATAAAGACAGTAGATCTAGCTGGTCTGTCATAATTTAAATGAGACAGTAGATCTAGCAGGTCTATAATAATATATTCAACCTTATGTTCCCTGTACTCTATATACTGTATATCTGTTTATTATACCTGTTGATACAGGGCTCATATGTGAAACTATTCTAACTGAACATTTTCTTTCACAGTGACACTGACTCCAAATGGGAGCCCCCAGTGCCACGGTGTCCATCCCCCACTGAAGCTGGTTCATCCAGCTCCTGCCTCAAGTGGTGTTCATCTGCCCAAATGTATTTCTGCAGGCATGGATGTGCCTCAGGGCCAAAAGGGCACAGCATGGAGGCGTCGCTGTGTTCTTTGCAAAATGAAGTCCCCCATCACCTGCACCACATGCTTGGTGACGCTCTGCTTTACAGCAGAAAGAGACTGCTATTGCACCCGGCATCAGCAGCACAATATTGTGTAGAGGACTGAGGGTCTTCCAAATATTGAAAGTGTTATTTTGTAAATGTATATTTTTCTTTTCATGTTTTTTTCTCCATTTTTTGTTGGGGGGTGTGTTAGAATACCATTTTGGTATTTTGTATATAGTTATTCCATTCAAAATGTATAACTTCACCAATTTGGCCACTTGGGTACATTTAATTGTAATTTATTTAAAAAAAAAAAATTTAACCTTTATTTAACCAGGCAAGTCAGTTAAGAACATATTCTTATTTTCAATGACGGCCTGGGAACAGTTAACTGCCTGTTCAGGGGCAGAACGACAGATTGTCAGCTCGGGGTTTTGAACTCGCAACCTTCCGGTTGCGCTCTAACCACTAGGCTACGCTGCCGCCCCATTTGGGCTACTTGAGTGGGACACCTGGGTGACTTCACGATAAATGTCACGTAAGCACACTCATTTTGGAAGTTTGCACAAGTACTGTTGCCCTCTTATGTTTTTCACTGAAATTGTCCCCATCATCCTATCCTATGTTTGTTTTGTCTTGTTAATTTTAAAGATGATGATACAAAAATAACTATGAAAAAACGTATGGCTTTTTCATTGTATTATCTAAACCAGATCTATTGTGTTATATTGTCCTACATTCAATTCACATTTACACAAACTTCAGAGTGTTTTCTTTCAAATGAAACCAAGAATTGGTCCTGGGCCTGAGCTACAGGCAGTTAGATTTGGGTTTGTCTTCAGGCGGAAATTGAAAAAAGTAGTGGGGTAGCTGTAAGAGGTTTAAGGTCAACGGCATCTTGAACTTTACCCGATTCCAGGTCATTTTAGCCAAACACCTGGTTGCCTCTGCCCGGAGCAGAGGCAATGCCACAGCAGTGTTTCTGCCAGGCTGGGCAGAAACACTGCAAGATTCAACACTGGCCCACCCAGTTATTTAAAATATATTTTAATGAAATACATTTGATACCTTGGAAATAATTGGTTATATAGCAATCATATGGTACCACTACCCCCTCCCCCAAATTGTTTTGACCCTCTGTAATTCTTTGCTAATGTGAACTAGCATTAGCTAACTAGTTACAAGTTATGGAGAAACAAAGTTCACTTTTCAAAAAGCCACAGATGGAGAATGAAGACACAACAACTGCTCCACTACCTCCATCGGCCGAGCCCAAACCGCCATCAGGAGGTCAGCATGTCTACTGTTTTGACTTCCATATCCCAGCTTGCTCCTCATCGACCGGCCCCAACTCATCATGGTGAGCATGTCATCATGAGTCCACCTGCGGAATTGTCTGCAGTTCTGCAGGTGGACCCATGCAACCAAAAAATGTGAGTGTTCACCACTACAGTGATCAATGGAAAATTGTGTTGTTTCTCATGGAAGTGGTATGGGGATGCTGTTTTCTCTAAAATGTGTAGAGATTTCCCCAAGGCCACTATGGAAGGCTCATTTATTAGAGACTGGAAGCAGTTTCCAGAGGCATGCTTTAAGCACCAGGGTAGCAAACCCCACTAATTTGCACTGGATACAGTGCAAGCCATAGTAATCAAAGCCTGGGTAATGTTATAAATCAACTTAACTGTGAGGCCATGGGCTATTCATTTGTAGGGAGGTATCTTGATCATGTCAAAGTGGTTCTGGACATTGTTATGCGCTAAACCAGACGTAACACTACAGTACGTGGACCAGTGGCGGTCGGTGCCGTTTAAGATGAGGGAGGACGATCATTAGTCCAACAGTTGCAAACAATAGTGTTTTTACTGGACAAATCCAAGTATGTTTATCCCCGTTTCGTTCTGTTTGCTTCCATTTAAGAAACATTTTAACAGAATCGGCGTAATGAATACACATATGATCGATCACAGGCAAACACAGTTCACTTTCAGAGCAGCCACATACAAACAGCATGATCCCTTTGATCATTGGATAATTCCTTCTCACATTTATGCACCCTCCTCCTGTCACCTTTTCCCTTCACTTATGGACTTCAATGCACAACACATCAGCTTTCTGTGACCAGGTGAAAAAACCTTTCCCAGCCAAACCTTCATATCATTACCGCTAAACACGACACACAACCTGACTATACTTAGTTTAGTTTTATCTAAAAAGGGTAACTTTTTGAATGTTTCACTATTTTGATTCTTTTGAAATTCTCTGAGGAGAATGGTCCTCCCTTTCCTCCTCTGAGGAGCCTCCACTGATGTGGACATAGGAAGAGTGAAGAGGCCCTTAATAAGGGCAACATTTGTATGTATTTTTTTAATCTATCCAAATAAGATCCACAAATTCTAAATTGTCTGACTGAGCTGCACCCCCGGATCCATGTCAATTAATATTGAATATTTATGCACAGAAACAACAGGTTGTTAGCAAGTTAATTTTGTGATATTGACACAGATATTATAGTTAGAAAAACAAGTCAGTTCAGGGACGCTATGGTAATTTTAAAGAAAGGCCGTCGACGGCCGCTATGGGTTCTAAAGGGTTTTAAATATGTCTGGGTATTTTTTCTGGAAAATGTTGGCCCAACCACTTTTATTTATGCCCAGACACACAGCAATTTCTGCCTATGTCGTTCGCCAGGAGGCTGAAACGTGGCTGCAAGTTGATCTTCCAGCAAGACAATATAACCCCAAGCACACATCAAAATCCACAAAGAAATGGTAAATTGGCCACAAAATCAACATTGCAATGGCCATCTCAGTCTCCGGACTTTGAAAACCCATTGAAAATCTGTGCTTTGAACTGAAGAGGGCAGTCCGTAAGCTCAGGCAACGGATATCAAGGATCTGGAAGGAATCTGTATGGAGGAAGGGCCTAAGATCCCTCCCAATGTGTTCACCAATCTTAAAACATTTCAGAAAAAGGCTCAGTGCCATTATCCTTACATGGTGAAGTATTGAAACGTTTTGAAAACAGAGGTGTCAATCATTTTAAGCCCTACCTTTTTTAGTTTTTTAAAAGTATAAAATGATTTTTTTGGAGCATACAATATAGGTCAGTACTTGAATTATTTATTTTATACAGTCATTTCTTCTCATCTTTATCAAGGGTTTTAATATTTTCGGACTCCACCCTATGTCCCCAAGGCCCATGAGACCACTGTGGAGACTTTATCTCCTAGAATAAATAGTGTGTGTGTGTGTGTGTGTGTGTGTGTGTGTGTGTGTGTGTGTGTGTGTGTGTGTGTGTGTGTGTGTGTGTGTGTGTGTGTGTGTGTGTGTGTGTGTCTCCACTAATATGCTGCTGTGGGAAAATGTGTACCCTGGTCTCTGCCTAATTGACATCTTAACCAGAATGAAATGCTAGGTAAACATCATTTGGGATTCCATATAGTTTGTCATTTTTTAAGAGAAGGCAAGTGCTTTGACATCAATATTTTATATAAGCCTCCTGTTTGCTTACTTTCATCTGGGCTCCCATCTGCGTTTTTACGCCAATCTCTATGTGATAGACAAATAGGTTATAGTACATGCAGTGATTTACACTCCACATACCCCATAGCTAGTGTTTAGAGAGATTGAGTTGTGTGTGTGTGTGTGTGTGTGTGTGTGTGTGTGTGTGTGTGTGTGTGTGTGTGTGTGTGTGTGTGTGTGTGTGTGTGTGTGTGTGTGTGTGTGTGTGTGTGTGTGTGTGTGTGTGTGTCTGTGTCTGTGTTTCATGGCTGTTAAGTGCATGCACATTTGTCCAGCTGGGTTCCACTTTAGATGACCCTTATGTGGTCAAGTAAAGTAACATTGTTTTTAACACATTGTTAAATAGCACTCACAGCTGTAATAGGCACATACTAAGGTATGTATTGTCGTGTTTAATTTGTAAAGTGTCGCCTTAATATTGTTTTTTTTACATCAAATGTGTACGTATTGTGTGATCTAAAAACTGTAGGCATTCACTATATGAAGGAACAGGTTATGATTCGAGCTCTGATTGAGCCAATGCTACAGGAGAGCATAGTGCCCCAGAAATGTGAAGAGGCGGCAGGGCTTCCACGCCAGGTGCATATTGGCCAAGATGAACCGCTGCCACAGTCAACTCGCTCCATTCTTTCTGACACAGAAGTGGATGGGAGAATTTGAGGACACAAGCTACAGCGTATGGTTTAAAACATTACCATAATAACAGAGATTGCCTTCATTTTTCAACAAATCACTAGGTAACGAACGGTTGGCCTAATTCTCTTCATCCAGTTGTAAAATCATGTATTTCAAAAAATGTTTAAAACGACAACTTTTGAAACTTGGACATATGCCCAGCTGAACCACCCTGTGTCTCTTCAGCGGTTGAACTTTGTTGCCATGAATAATAAATGGACACAACAGACTCACTTATAACCTTGAGGGGAAAGGGATGGGGTAAATATACTCCCAAGGAATTAGTTGTGGAGTAAAATATAGCTCCTTCTCTACCATGGTTTATGTAACACATATTTTGCCACCCCCATGCACTTAAATTATTAATGCCCTGCTTTTAAGACTTAGCCTAGTTAAGTTATGACTATGCTGAGCCCTGTGGAATGCAGCAGATGCTGAAGGTGTTGAATAGAGCTCTCTGATTATCCACCATATCCCATTTCTTTGTCATCTTTTTCTCATAATCCTTTCTCCCATACCCATTTATACAACAGTTTGTTTATTCATTAGTTTGAAGCAATTTCTCCTCCAATATTGACTTATTATTACTGTGGCAAGCATGGCATGTTTTTCTTTGTTGACCACTCCACCAGATGCTGCCTGAGGGATGTCTTTCTTTCTCTGCTTTGTTTATTTGCTTCAATTCTAATTCCTGTCAGTTTCTTAGTCATTTTCTTCGGAAATATCATTTTCCGCATTGCCTTCAAAATGTTAAAATATTCATGGGTATGCTTGGAATTCATTTTTTTTTGGATAAAGGACAACTGTTTGCTATTTCAGTTCAGTTAGCTGTTGTATTGTTTGTCTGTGGCATGTACTGTTACAAAGAGCAAAGGATTTGATTTCTGGATAAACAAATGGAAAAAGGATCTTAGAAAACATCAACCAGAAAAGTCTTAAAAGGTATCAGAAATACATCAAAACACAATAATGTTGACGCAAAGACCCCTGCCAAATAATATCAACACGTATACAGTTGAAGTCGGATGTTTACATACACCTTAGCCAAATACATTTAAACTCAGTTTTTCACAATTCCTGACACTTAATCCGAGTAAAAATTCCTTGTCTTAGGTCAGTTACGATCACCACTTTATTTTAAGAATGTGAAATGTCAGAATAATAGTAGAGAGAATGATTTATTTCAGCTTTTATTTCTTTCATCACATTCCCAGTGGGTCAGAAGTTTACTCCTCAAATAGCATTTGGTAGCATTGCCTTTAAATTGTTTAACTTGGGTCAAACTTTTTGGGTAGCTTTCCATAAGCTTCCCACAATAAGTTAGGTGCATTTTGGCCCATTCCTCCTGCCAGAGCTGGTGTAACTGAGTCAGGATTGTAGGCCTCCTTGCTCGCACATGCTTTTTCAGTTCTGCCCACACATTTTCTAGAGGATTGAGGTCAGGGCTTTGTGATGGCCACTCCAATACCTTGACTTTGTTGTCCTTAAGCCATTTTGCCACAACTTTGGAAGTATGCTTGGGGTCATTGTCCATTTGGAAAACCCATTTGCGACCAAGCTTTCACTTCTTGACTGATGTTTTGAGATATTGCTTATATATCCACATCATTTTCCTACCTCATGATGGCATTTTGTGAAGTGCACCAGTCCCTCCTGCAGCAAAGCATCCCCACATCATGATGCTGCCACCCCCGTGCTTCACCGTTGGGATGGTGTTCTTTGGCTTGCAAGCCTCCCTCTTTTTCCTCCAAACATAACAATGGTCATTATGGCCAAACAGTTCTATTTTTGTTTCAACAGACCATTTCTCCAAAAAGTATGATCTTTTTCCCCATGTGCAGTTGCAAATCGTAGTCTAGCTTTTTTTATGGCGATTTTAGAGCGGAGGCTTCTCCTTTCAGGTTATGTTGATATAGGACTCGTTTTACTGTGGATATAGATACTTTTGCACCAGTTTCCTCCAGCATCTTCACAAGTCATTTGCTGTTGTTCTGGGATTGATTTGCACTTTTCGCACAAGAGTATGTTCCTCTCTAGTAGAGTGTATGACTGCGTGGTCCCATGGTGTTTATACTTGTGTACTATTGTTTGTACAGATGAATGTAGTATCTTCATGCCATGACATCATTTTTGGGGATTTCCAAACTGTTTAAAGGCACAGTCAACTTGGTTTATGTAAACTTCTGACCCAATGGAATTGTGATAAGGTGAATTATAAATTAAATAATCTGTCTGTAAACAATTGTTGGAAAAATTACTTGTGTCATGCACAAAGTAGATGTCCTAACCGACTTGGCAAAGCTATAGTTTGTTATTAACAAGAAATTTGTGGAGTGCTTGAAAAACACGTTTTAATGGCTCCAACCTAAGTGAATGTAAACTTCCGACTTCAACTCTATTTAGTTTTGAAAAAATTGGTTAACCTGTTGTAGGATTAATTAAGAAACATTGCCTTGTGCTATGTCACTGTTACCAAAGAAACAGATATCTTTAAGATCTTTTCTAATTTCTCTCCCTCATGAGGGAGGATAATGAAAGGTCAAAGAAGTACCAAGTAAAGGTCGACCTAACAATTAGTTATAGTGAATTTACTGACATACATTTTGTTTAGGAATTATTGTGTGATTAAAACTCGCAATTCCTTTACTAAATTGGTAATGGAATTATGTTAAGCTCATAACTGTTTTCACAGGCTTTCTGTGGTCTGGTGGTCACCAAGAGTGCTAAAACCCCTCCATTTATCTCACTGCCTCAATCTCGCACTCTCAAGCACCTCTTCTTACTGACACCTACACACGAGCCCCCTCTCTTTCCATTTACTGTAACCAGCATTCTCACCCACTGAACACTGACCGACACCAGATATCCATGGACGTTGAAAAGTAGTTGACATTCGCTCAGTCCACCCAGGCCTTGACGTTAACATGCACTGATGTACCAGACTGGACCAAATCAGAACCTATCATATACAAAATCACGTTGGATACCACAGTAGAGTACAGTAGCCTACAACACAGTAGAGTACAGAGTACAGTATGATACAATACAGTACAGTAAAGTGAATAGAACATAGTAGAGTGTACTGTATAACACAGTGAGTAGAACACAGTAGAGTACAGTACAATACAGTGCAGTGGTATAGTACAATACAGTACATTAAAGAAAAGTAGAGTATGCTGCCCAACAAAGGCAAAACTTATTAGTTTTTGTATTTTTTAAAGATCCCCATTAGCTGCCCCCAAGGCAGCAGCTACTCTTCCTGGGGTCCGGAAAAATTAAGGCAGTTATACAATTTTAAAAACATTACAATACATTCATAACATATTTCACAACACACTAAGTGCGTGCCATCAGGCCCCTACTCCACTACCACATATCTACAACACAAAATCCATGTCTATGTGTGTGTGTATAGTGTGTATGTTATCATGTGTGTGTATGCATGTGTCTGTGTCTATGTTGGTGTTGCTTCACAGTCCAAGCTGTTCCATAAGGTGTATTTTTATCTGTTTTTTAAATCTGATTCTACTGCTTGCATCAGTGACCTGATGCGGAATAGAGTTCCATGTAGTCATGGTTTCATGTAGTACTGTGCGCCCTCCCATAGTCTGTTCAGGACTTGGTGAGAGTGACGAGACCTCTGGTGGCATGTCTTGTGGGGTATGCATGGGTGTCTGTTCAGGAGTCTTATGGCTTGGTGGTAGAAGCTGTTTAGAAGCCTCTTGGACCTACACTTCGCGCTCCGGTACCACTTGCCGTGCGGTAGCAGAGAGGACAGTCTATGACAAGTGTTGCTGGAGTCTTTGACAATATTTAGGGCCTTCCTCAGACACCGCCTGGTATAGAGGTCCTGGATGGCAGAAAGCTTGACCCCGGTGATGTACTGGGCCGTACGCACTACCCTCTGTAGTGCTTTGCGGTCGGAGGCCGAGCAGTTGCCATACCAGGCAGTTTTGCTTTCCATCAGGATGCTCTCGATGGTACAGCTGTAAAACCTTTTGAGGATCTGAGGACCCATGCCAAATCTTTTCAGTCTCCTGAGGGAGAATAGGTTATGTCGTGCCCTCTTCACAACTGTCTTGGTGTGCTTGGACCATGTTAGTTTGTTGGTGATGTGGATGCCAAGGCACTTGAAGCTCTCAACCTGCTCCACTGCAGCCCCATCGATGAGAATGGGGGCGTGCTTGGTCCTCCTTTTCCTGTAGTCCACAATCATCTCCTTTGACGAGATCACGTTGAGGGAGAGGTTGTTGTATTTGCACCACACGGTCAGGACTCTGACTTCCTCCCTATTGGCTGTCTCATCGTTGTCGGTGATCAGGCCTGCCACTGTTGTGTCATCAGCAAACTTAATGATGGTGTTGGAGTTGTGCCTGGCCATGCAGTCATGAGTGAGGGGGCTGAGCACGCACCCCTGAGGGTCCCCCATGTTGAGGATCAGCGTGACGGATGTGTTGTTACCACCCCTTACCACCTGGAGGCGGCCTGTCAGGGAGTCTAGTATCCAGTGCACTCAATGCAGAGGGAGGTGTTTAGTCCCAGGGTCCTTAGCTTAGTGATGAGCTGGGACTATGGTGTTGAACGCTGAGCTGTAGTCAATAAATAGGATTCTCACATAGATGTTCCTTTTGTCCAGGTGGGAAAGGGCAGTGTGGTGTGCAATAGATAGTGCATCATATGTGGATCTGTTGGGGTGGTATGCAAATTGGAGTGGGTCTAGGGTTTCTGTGATAATGGTGCTAATGAGCAGCCTTTCAAAGCATTTCATGGCTACAGACATTAGTGCTACGAGTCAGTAGTCATTTAGGCAGGTTACCTTAGTTTTCTTGGGCACAGGGACTATGGTGGTATGTTTGAAACATGTTGGTATTACAGACTCAGACAGGGAGAGGTTGAAAATGTCAGTGAAGACACTTGCCAGTTGGTCAGCGCATGCTCGGAGTACACGTCCTGGTAATCCGTCTGGCCCAGTGGCCTTGTAAATGTTGACCTGTTTAAGGGTCTTACACACATCAGCTTCGGAGAGCGTGCTCACACAGTCATCCGGAACAGCTGATGTTCATGTTTCAGTGTTACTTGCCTCAAAGCGAGCAAAGAAGTTATTTAGCTCGTCTGGTAGGCTCGTGTTACTGGGCAGCACTCAGCTGTGCTTTCATTTTCTAGTCTGTAATAGTTGCAAGCCCTGCCACATCCAATGAGCATCGGAGTCTCTGTAGTATGATTTGATCTTAGTCCTGTATTGAAGCTTTGCCTGTTTGATGGTTTGTCGGAGGGCATAGCGGGATTTCTTACAATCTTAGACATGTAACTCTTTATCCACAATATAGCAGGGGATGTAAAGCCATAACACATGTGTTTTTCCAGCAGCAGACTATGATCGATAATGTCAAAGGCCGCACTGAAGTCTAAAAAAACAGCCCCCACAATCTTTTTATCATCAATTTCTCTCAGCAAATCATCAGTCATTTGTGTAAGTGCTGTGCTTGTTGAACGTTCTTCCCTATAAGAGTGCTGAAAGTCTTGTCAATTTGTATCTGGTCAAACACAACTTTTCAAACACTTTACTAAGGCTTGGTAAAAGGCTGATTGGTCAGCTATTTGAGCCAGGAAAGAGGGCTTTACTATTCTTAGGTAGCGAAATGACTTTTGCTTCCCTCCAGGCTTAAATTGAAGATATGGCAAATAGGAGTGGCATTATCGTACACTACAATCCTCAGTTATTTTCCATCCAAGTTGTCAGACCCCGGTGGCTTGTCATTGTTGATAGACAACAATACATTTTTCACCTCTTCCACACTCACTGTACAGAATTCAAAATTACAATTCTTGTCTTTCAAAATTGGATCAGATATACTTGGATGTGTAGTGTCAGTGTTGGTTGCTGGCATGTTATGCCTAAGTTTTGTAATCTTGTGAATGAAAAAATCATTAATGGTAATATCAGACGGTTTGTGATGAATGATCCATTCAATGAATAATGGAGCTGAGTTTGACCTTTTCCCGAAAATGTTATTGAAGGTGCTCCAAAGCCTTTAGCTATCAATCTTTGTCATTTATCTTTGTTTCATAGTGTAGTTTTTCCAACATTTTATTCAGTTTAGTCACATGATTTCTCAATTTGCAGTACGTTTGCCATTCCTTTTGTCTCATGCCTCTCAACCATACACTTTTTCAATTCCTCATCATCCACAAGGTTTGAACAGTCTTTACAGTAATTTTCTTAATGATGCATGGTGTTAGTAACTGGGCTAAGCAATTTCTTAAATTGTGTCAAGTGCAACATCTGTTTGCTCGTCATTACACACCACGGACCAACAAATGTTCTTTACATCAACAACATAGGAATCACTACAAAACATATTGTATGACATCTTATACACTATATTAGGCCCAGCCTTTGGAACGTGGCCTTTCTTAGATATGGCTACTGATCACTACATCCGATGGATCTGGATACTGCTTTCAAGCACATTTCTGCAGCATTAAAAAAGATGTGATCAATACATGTTGATGATTTCATTCCTGTGCTGTTTGTAACTACCCTGGTAGGTTGACTGATAACCTGAAACAGGTTTCAGGCACTGGTTACAGTTTTGGACTCAGTGAAGAAGCAACCCTGAGCTCGGTGAAAGGAGGCAAGTTGTGTAGCAGATGTCGGTTCTGGGACACGATGGATTGCTTCCACATTTGACTGCAGCGGCAAGAGCCCTCAGTCTGACATGCGGAACCCAACAAAGTTGATCTCTCTAGCACTGAGAACAGGCACTTCTCAGTGTTGAGTGTGAGGTTGTGTTGACTGAGCACTGCGAAGGCTGCTTGTAGATATTCATCATGGACGGTAGTGTTGGACGATGTCTGCTTGGACGATGTTGTCCAAGTAGACAGTCCCTCCAGAGACCCCGGAAAAATGATGGCAAACATTATCTTCTGGAAATGGCTGGGGACCAAACTGATACCAAAAGGCATTCTGGTGTAGCGGAACACCCAGATATGAGTGACGAAGGTTGTCAGGTTCCTACTCTCTGGGTGTAGGGTAACTTGGAGGGAGCTCTTGCGAATGTCCAGCTTTGTGAAGACCGTCAACCCGTAGAGGTGAGTGGACAGTTCCTCCATGGTCGGCAGTGGGTACCGGCCTTGTTGGCCGATCTTAGATCCAAGCAGACCCTTAGCTTTCCAGAGTTCTTCTTAGCGATGACCAAGTTAGATACCCATGTGGAGGCGTCCACTGGCTTGATGAATCCATCCTCCAGCTGCTTATATAGATCCTTAGTGACCTCCTAGTGTAAAGCCAGTGGAATACGGCGTAGCGGTTGAATGACTGGAGTCACCGTAGGGTCAAACAGAGGTTTATGTGTGAACACTGTCAGGGCACCTACGCCATTGAAGAGGCTGGACCATTGCTCTTGCCAAGGGGAGGAGACATGCAGGATAGTTTCTCCAACTGAGAGAACCCCAGGCTGGTGAACACATCTAGACCTAAGATATTAGTGCCCTGCTGTGTGATGTGGAAGGGGAACTGAGTGAGGGCCTTGTTGAAATCCTGCACAGCTGAGTGTATAAAGCCAACAACATTAATCACTGAGCGCCCATATCCGTACAGGCTAAGGTTGGGCGGCTGGAGAGGCAGGTGGGACTAGTCATAGAACTGGTCATAGATAGCCATGTTGAGGTGCGACACCTTTGTTCCTGTGTCTGGCACAAGAGGAATGCAGGCGTCACCCAGTTTTACAGCACAAGTGGAAAACCCTGCCGGGTTTGAGCGAACAGTGACTGAGTGACTGACAGCGGAGGGTGTGTCCATGGGGCGTGAGCGTTGGTGCACGGGGGCCTCGGCTGGAGCTTACCTACACTACTTTGCAAAATGGTTTGGTTTCTCACATCGTCTACATGTCTGTCCACGAGCGGGGCAGTCAGGGGCACGTGAATTGTGTCTATTGGAACCACAGTTGGCACACCATTGACGCTCCTGGGTTCTCATCAACTGCACTGAGGCATTCACGTCACTGTCTGAGTGACAGCTACAGTCTGGACATTGAGACTGCTGCACAGATTGAACAGCACTAGAAGCATGTGTCTGTACGTCAGAGATCTTCGTTCCACAGTGAGCTGCTGATTCCACTTGGGAAGTTATGGCTACAGCTTTTGCTAAAGTCTGTGAGCTTGAGGTTCTTTCAATTAACTGGTCCCTGATAATTTAATCTCTAAACAAACCGACATGACTGCGCTAGCCCTGTAACATCACTGACATACTGTGTCACTGACTCACCCAAGTGCTGTGCACGCTGCCCGAAAAAGCAGCTTCTTCAGAAGCACACTCTGCTTCTTTCTTAAATGTCCATCCAAAAGTTCAACAGCAGCATCATATCTGTACTCTTTTCTGAGCGTTTGGGAGATGTGCAGGCACTCTGTTTTGAGACAGTGGAGAAGTGTAGCCCTTTTCCTCTCAGGGCTATCCACATCCAGTCCGGTAGCTAGCATGTATGTACATCTCAAACGACAACTTTCATCTGTCCCATTGGATTGTCGGTTCGCCTGCGGGAGGCAAGGACTGCTCCGGTGTAGAAATACTTACAGCCATCCTTGTTCACCAAATGTTATTAACCCCCCAAAAGACACTTGTTCTCAGTTGAAGCTAATGTTCATTTATTTAAAAAGAAACGCTAACGTTTATCTCAACAAGTAGAATTTCAAAAATCGAACGGAAATAGAACCACCAAATCACCTAGTCATTTCCGATAAAAAACATATAAACAAAATAGACTGTCCAATCGATGATACGAATCATGGATTCTATACTAGACAATCAGTGATGAACACAAGACAACAATATCAGCCATGACCACCGATTTGACCTATAATCCCCAAGTCAAATAAATGACCAGATAAATTCAAATAGAAAAATAACAAGAAAGTTGGATAAACACATTTAGATTGGAGAGACTGCACAAAGTCAAATATTTGTTATGATTATAAAAATGATGTGTGATGAAGTAGTCCTTACCTTATAGTGAAGGCTTGAGGGTTACTAGATAATAGACCATTCTAAATAACTACGTAACTACAGAAAACCATTAGACACAATGTAGCTACAACTCTCAAACGGTTTCCATCAAACAGAAAAACAACAAAACATGTAGATAAACACATTTAGATTGTAGATACTGCCCTTTTCCTTTGCATAACCCATGTAGTTGTTTAGGTAATACAAAGGCAGAGTGCCGTATCTGCCATACATGTATCATAGGTCAAATCAGTGGTCATGGTTGATATGCACAAACATTACTTCATAATAAGATGACACATCAGTGCATTCGGAATGTATTCAGACCCCTAGACTTTTTCCACGTTACAGCCTTATTTTAAAATGGATTCAATAGTTTTACCCCCTCATCAATCCAAACACAATACACCATAATGACAAAGCAAAAAACTGGCTAATAGACATTTTTGCAAATGTATTCAAATAAAAAACTGAAATATCACATTTACAAAAGTATTCAGACCCTTTACTCAGTACTTTGTTGAAGCAACTTTGGCAGCGGTTACAGCCTCGAGTCTTCTTGGGTATGACTCTACAAGCTTGGCACACTTGTATTTGAGGAGTTTCTTCCATTCCTCTCATGCTCTGTTAGGTTGGATGAGGGGTGTTGCTGCACAGCTATTTTCAGGTCTCTCGAACGGGTTCAAGTCCAGGCTCTGGCTGGGCCACTCAAGGACATTCAGAGACTTGTCCCATAGCCACTCCTGCGTTGTCTTGGCTGTGTGCTCAGGTTCGTTGTCCTGCTGGAAGGTGAACCTTCACCCCAGTCTGAGGTCCTGAGCGCTCTGGAGCAGGTTTTCATCAAGGATCTCTCTGTACTTTGCTGCATTCATCTTTCCCGAGGACTAGTCTCCCAGTCATTGCTGCTGAAAAACATCCCCACAGCATGATGCTGCTTCACCTTAGGGATGATGCTCAGTTTCCTCCAGTCATGACGCTTGGCATTATGGCAAAGAGTTCAATCTTGGTTTCATCAGACCAGAAAATCATGTTTTTCATGGTCTGAGAGTCCTTTAAGCGCCTTTTGGGAAACTCCAAGAGGGCTGTCATGTGCTTTTTACTGTGGAGTGGCTTCCTTCTGGCAACTCTACCATAAAGGCCTGATTGGTGCAGTGCTGAAAAGATGGTGGTTGCCCTTCTGGAATGTTCTCCCATCTCCACTGAGGAACTATGGAGCTCTGTCAGTGACCTTCGGGTTCTTGGTCACCTCCCTGACCAAGGCCCTTTTCCCCCGTTTACACATTTTGGCCAGACGGCCAGCACTCGGAAGATTCTTGGTGGTTCCAAACTTCTTCCATTTAAGATTGATGGAGGCCACTGTATTCTTGGGGACCTTCAATGCTGCATACATTTTTTGATACCCTTCCCCAGATCTGTGCCTCGACACAATCCTGTCTCTGAGCTCTACGGACAATTTCTTTGACCTCATGGCTTGGTTTTTGCGCTGATATGCACTGTAAACTGTGGAACCTTATATAGACAGGTGTGTGCCTTTTCAAATCATGTCCAATCAATTGAAGTTACCACAGGTGTACCCTAATCAAGTTGTAGAAACATCTCAAGGATGATCAATAGAAACAGGATGCACCTGAGCTCAATTTCGAGTCTCATAGCAAAGGGTCTGAATACTTATGTAAAGGTATTTCATTTTTTGTTTTATACATTTGCTAACATTTCTAAAAACTTGTTTTTGCTTTGTCATTATGGGGTATTGTGTGTAGATTGATGAGGAAAAAAACATAATTTAATCAATTTTAGAATAAGGCTGTAACCAGGGTTGGGGTGTACAGATTACATGTAATCCATTACATGTAAAGGATTACAAAAAATAGTAACTGTAATCTGTTATGATACCGGCAAAAATAATGTAATCAGATTTCAGATACTTTTGAAAAACTAGATGATTACTTTGAGGGTTACTTTTAAATTCAGAAAGGATGTTTGCCCCAAAAAGTCTTTGAAACTTCTCTGTTTTCTCAATGACATTCAAATCAGCATTGAAAAAAGGCCCAAATGTAGGTTTGTTCTACCCGAGCGAGTCTGATGACAAGTCAGAGACCAGTATGATGACACACCAAATGTGTTTGATGGATCGCAGGAAAGGAGCAGGAATAGGCTTTTGTTGGCTGCAGTCCAGGCTATGTCTTCCAATGGTGTGACTGCTGTCGGTATCCAATTTGAATAAACGCTTGGAGGTAAGGATGACATCAGTGGTGTAGTCTACTGCTATACGGATATCACTTATTATTGATATCTACATTGGGCATTGACGTGTATCACACTGCTGCGCTCTCATTTTGCTATTTGCGCCTTATGGATTGTGGTCATTGTGGATGGCTGCTAACAAATCTAAATGTGTATTTGAACCCAATAATGGTTGAATTCAAGAAGTTTAAGCTGTCTATCAATCACTGGTTTTGAAACCAGTGGACACCAGTGAAAAAAGCGCTCTTGTAACAGCTGCATAGTGCAGATCCAAGCATATGGAATATAATGTAAGTGGGACTTTTATAGCTCAATCTAATTCATGCTGATAAAAACAAAAAATCCATAGGCCTAATGAACACATGCACTCAAACTTGCACACTTTTGAAAGACTTAAAGGGGCAATCTGTAGTTACTACATCAATTTTTGTGCTTATATACACTGCTAAAAAAAATAAAGTAAAATAAAATAAAATAAACACTAAAATAACACATCCTAGATCTGAATTAATGAAATATTCTTATTAAATACTTTTTTCTTTTGAATGTGCTGACAACAAAATCACACAAAAATGATCAATGGAAATCAAATTTATCAACCCGTGGTCTGGATTTGGAGTCACACTTAAAATTAAAGTGGAAAACCACACTACAGGCTGATCCAACTTTGATGTAATGTCCTTAAAACAAGTCAAAATTAGGCTCAGTAGTGTGTGTGGCATCCACTTGCCTGTATGACCTCCCTACAATGCCTGGGCATGCTCCTGAAGAGGTGGCGGATGGTCTCCTGAGGGATCTCCTCCCAGACCTGGACTGGGGAACGGGCGGGCCAGTCCATAGCATCAATGCCTTCCTCTTGCAGGAACTGCTGACACACTCCAGTCACATGAGGTCTAGCATTGTCTTGCATTAGGAGGAACCCAGGGCCAACCGCACCAGCATATGGTCTCAGAAGGGGTCTGAGGATCTCATCTCGGTACCTAATGGCAGTCAGGCTACCTCTGGCGAGCACATGGAGGGCTGTGCGGCCCCCCCAAAGAAATGCCACCCCACACCATGGCTGACCCACCGCCAAACCGGTCATGCTGGAGGATGTTGCAGGCAGCAGAACGTTCTCCACGGCGTCTCCAGACTCTGTCACGTCTGTCACATAGGCTCAGTGTGAACCTGCTTTCATCTTTGAAGAGCACAGGGCGCCAGTGGCGAATTTGCCAATCAAAACGGCCTGCACGGTGTTGGGCTGTAAGCACAACCCCCACCTGTGGACATCGGGCCCTCATACCACCCTCATGGAGTCTGTTTCTGACCGTTTGAGCAGACACATGCACATTTGTGGCCTGCTGGAGGTCATTTTGCAGGGCTCTGGCAGTGCTCCTCCTTGCACAAAGGCGGAGGTAGCGGTCCTGCTACTGGGTTGTTGCCCTCCTACGGCCTCCTCCACGTCTCATGATGTACTGGCCTGTCTCCTGGTAGCGCCTCCATGCTCTGGACACTACGCTGACAGACACAGCAAACCTTCTTGCCACAGCTCGCATTGATGTGTCATCCTGGATGAGCTGCACTACCTGAGCCACTTGTGTGGGTTGTAGACTCCGTCTCATGCTACCACTGGAGTGAAAGCACCCCCAACATTCAAATGTGACCAAAACATCAGCCAGGAAGCATAGGAACTGAGAAGTGGTCTGTGGTCCCCACCTGCAGAACCGCTCCTTTATTGGGGGTGTCTTGCTAATTGCCTATAATTTCCACCTGTTGTCTATTCCATTTGCACAAACAGCATGTGCAATTGATTGTCAATCAGTGTTGCTTCCTAAGTGGACAGTTTGATTTCACAGAAGTGAGATTGACTTGGAGTTACATTGTGTTGTTTAAGTGTTCCCTTTATTTTTTGAGCAGTATATATACGTATATGTACATTGATTCTTGAAGAATATAACTTATTAATGCCCCTTGAGCTTAGTTCAATTGTCACACTCCATGAGAACTCAAAATATAAGCTTGTTTTACTCCAACGTTTGTAAACATGGTAAATGTAAACAAACACTGTATGGGCTCATAAAATGGTTAAAACAATTTTTATATCATGGCTGGTTAGTCCTTGCATCCATAGCTGTCTATTAATCTGAGAGTGGTTGCATTTCTCCAGGCCCATCCGCTTTTTACCAAAACAGGCGCGGTGACCATTTTTGTTATTGTTTCATCTGTGGATTTTCCCATTAAACAGCTGCATACTATCAAAATATCAAAGTATCACCAACAAAAAGGTCAACAATAGGCCTATAGCAAATGCACCATAATATGCTGTATTTGCTATAGGCCTATTGTTTACCTTCTTTTTACCATATTATGGCATTCATTTCTCACATGAAAATAGCACTTTTCAGTAGAGCTCAAGCATGCCATTCCATGAGCGCAGCATTTATTTTTCAACTCGAATCAATGAACCCAAACCCAAGAGTAGGGCTGGCTAAAAGTCCTTAGTTTTGGGGTCATGCTCAGGGAAAACAATTTGTCTAATCTATACTTCGATATTTCCAAGTCCTATTCTTGAAGATCAAGGGGTATAACATTTATTGGAATGACTGGAATTCTGCTAGACTTTGGTTATTAATGTAAAGATATAATTTAATCATCTTATTATATACAGTAGAAAGGGATGGGTTAAAAGAAGTCTACATAACCAACCCATAAGGTAAAATTTAACATCCATATATGGCCATCTATGTAAACTTTAATATTGATTTATCCTGCAATAGATGTCGTTCAATTGGTACCATACAGTTTTGTCTTCTTCTAATGCCACTTTAGGGGAAAGTAATCTAAAAGTAACGGAATGTAATCAGATTACATTGCTGAGTTTGTGTAATCCAAAAGTTAAGTTTCTGATTACAATTTTGCACAGGTAACTAGTAACTTTAAAGGATTACATTTAGAAAGTTACCTACCCAACCCTGGCTGCAACTTAACAAAATGTGTAAAAAGTCAAGGGGTCTGAATACCTTCCGAATGAATTGTATGTACAACATTTTTGGCTGGCTAGGAAATACACTTCGAAGCCATTTTTTCTGTGGCCCACCTGGGTGCACGAATTCCAATACCACGGGAACCTGTGGAGACTCAACCAGCAGGGTTATGGTTATGGTTCGCTATGGTTCTCTGACACTCGTAGGTTGACTGGGTGGTCTGGTGGGTGGCCCGGCCTATAGAGAAACCAATGGGAATGAAGAGGGGTTGAGTGGGGATGCCCAGCTCGGATGACAAATGAGCTAGGTCTCTTAAAGGAGCAGGTAGACACATAATGACTGGCAGTACCACAATACAGACAACTCTGGGTCTCAAGTCTGCGTACGTGTTCGGCTGGATACAGCCTTTGAAGTCTCCTGAGGCTCTTGTAGGGACTCGTGTAAGCTCGGATCCTCATAGGTCGTAGACACCAGGGACTTCCGGGGTGTAAGGTGGGATCCCTGAGTGAGCAAGTGGGACCGCAATCGGACCTCTTCTCCCTCCTACGTTCCCGTAGCCAACCATCAATCCAGATGGTTAAACAATGAGTGAGCCGAGATCTGTCGGTAATTCTCGGGCTGCCAGCTCATACTTTACCTCCTCTGATAATCCATGCAGGAATGTGTCGAACAACGCTTCCGGGTTCCAGGTACCCTCCGCTGTTCATGTGCAGAACTTCACCGCATAGTCTGCCACACTGATTGTGTCCCACCGAAGCTGTTGTAACTTCCGGGCAGCCTCTCTCTCGGACACCGGAGCCTCGAAAACTTCTCACCTCAGCCACGAATACCTCCAGACTGAGGCAGGCGATGATTGTTGCTCCCACACCGCCGTGGCCCAGGTGAGTGCCCTCCCCGGACATCAGCGTGATAAAAATGTAGTGGGGCAAAGGTACCGGATGGCAGGCAGGCTCACACTGTACCCAAACCAGCTGCGCGCCTGCAAAAATTGATTTTGCCTCCCCTCCACGCCAATGGCGATCACAACACGCAGGTTAAAATATCAAAACAAACTCTCCCATGGACCATGGCGCGACGCACAATTGGCCTAGCCTCGTCCGGGCTAGGGAGGGTTTGGCCGGTAGGAATATCCTTATCTCATCGCGCACTAGCGACTCCTGTGGCGGGCCGGGCACAGTGCATGCTGACCAGATCGCTAGGTGTACAGTGTTTCCTCTGACACATTGGCGCGGCTGGCTTCCAGGTTGGATGCAAGCTGTGTTAAGAACCAGTGCCGGCTTGGTTGGGTTGTGTTTCGGAGGACGCATGGCTCTTGACCTTCGTCTCTCCCGAGCCCGTACGGGAGTTGTAGCGATGAGACAAGACAGCAACTACTAACAATTGGATACCACAAAATCGGGGAGAAAAAGGGGGTAAAAAAACAAACAAAATCTGAACCAATTATATTAATTTGTGGACAGGTCGAAAAGCATTACACATTCATGGCAATTTATTTAATTTGTCCTATTTAGCTAGCTTGCTGTTGCTAGCTGATTTGTCCTGGAATATAAACGTTGAATTGATATTTTACCTGAAATGCACAAGGTCCTCTACTCCGACAATTAATCCACACATAAAACGGTCAACTGAATAATTTCTAGTCATCTGTCCTCCTTCCAGGCTTTTTCTTCTTTGGACTTTATATTGCAATTGGCAAATAACTTTCATAAGGTGTATTATCACCACTGACCTCTGTTTGTCTTTCAGTCACCCACGTGGGTATAACCAATGAGGGGATGGCACGTGGGTATCAGCTTCTATAAACCAATGAGGGGATGGGAGAGGCAGAACTTGCAGCATCACAAATAGAACTGACTTCTATTTTTAGAGCTTGGCAACGCATCCTCTCATTGGCGAGCGCGAGCAGTGTGGGATGTCTAAATAGAACAGGTGAAACAGATCAGGACTTGACAGTTACTGGGTGTAAATCCACTTTACTTAGTGTAGTTCAATATCCAAAATAGATTTTTAATATAGACATCTTTTAATCTGAATTCTGAGCAGATATTTAAAAGAGTTTTGGGAAAATAAGGAGAGATTCTACTGTAATTCCGTTACCAAGGTTTGCATCCGCAACTAAATTTGTTTTTCTAAATGTTTCAGTGGAAATAGTTCAAGGTTGCCCTTGTGCAAAGAGCTGTAAGCATGGTTAAACTTTGATATCAACATTTTTTGTTTAGCACACATTTGTTTAGCACACATTTGTTTAGCACACAAGTGAAAAAACTAAGTAAAAGTGTAATTCCATGTCTATTGACGACCCAGTGTAGCAGTGGGCATCTCCCCCACAAACACATACATCATTTAAATCAAGGTGGCATTATCTGCACAGATAATACTTCCTATACTTCCTAGTTCGGCAGTCTGCATGGTGCAGAGGTACTTCTAATTAGAGTAGGGTCGTGATGTCTGCGAGCTTGCCGTTTCACTGCTGTTTCACTGTATCTAATGTGTATAGGAGGAGCGTGGCAGTCATCTTTGATTAATGTGTCTCTGAGGGGCCTGCTGCAGTGGGAAACAGACAGCCTGAGTCAGAAGCAATCCCAGCGTCCACTACTCACTGTGACCTCGCCAATGAAAAATGAGAGTCTATTTTGTTGAATATAAGAGACTTGCACAATTACCGTTTTAATCATTCCCTCACATGGATTCCCCTCTCCTCCCACACTCCCTCCCCCTGCAGCTATGCTGAACGTTCAGCGGCGCACAACGCTAAATGTTTAACTGAGATGGGTGAGTTTTAACAACACTTTAGGGACTTACATTCTGCTCAACCCACACACAACATACTGTATATCCATAAATATGCCCATTGCTACCGGCACCAATGGAAAAAATAGCATCTGGAATTAACGGTTGCTCAGTGTGTCATACAGGAAATCATTATCTACTTATTGAGGTTCCTGTCTTTTTGTCAGCATAATCCTTGGTAATGTCTGACTAAAATCATGATTTCCCTAGAGCCTATAGTTTACACACACAACGCTTACATTCATGTATAGACAAAGGGCTCTATTCAATCCGTATCGCAGAAGTTCAGTTATAGAGCGTGATTGAAAATCTAAAGGCAATGTTCGAGGACATTGCATTCACGGTAAACGCAGAGCCCGCATTTCTGAACCGGGGAGGGCTGAAATCTGTCATGGTGAGATCAGATATTGAATGGGTAGTATCTCTTGGGCCTTCTATGTCTCTAGGGTTCTCTTAGCGTAAGCATTTCACATAGCTTAAAAATGTACATTTTCCACTTCATCCCAGATAATGGTAATTTCATAAATTATTGTATTGATTTGGCCTGCCTAAATAGATACATTCTTCACAAAAAGTCAATTCCCTATATCCACTGAAATAATCCATAACTGCAACATGTTTACTGCTCTAAAACATGTCTATTAGTATGGACTGACATGCAAGCATTGCCATGGCAACAACTCACCCCGAAGGAGGAAGTCTGGAGAGCCATAACATTGAGTTGAAGTCGGAAGTTTACATATACCTTAGCCAAATACATTTAAACTCTGTTGTTTTTCACAATTCTTGACATTTAATCAGAGTAAAAATTCCCTGTCTTGGGTCAGTTAGGATCACCACTTTATTTCAAGAATGTGAAATGTCAGAATAATAGTAGAGAGAATGATTTAATTCAGCTTTTATTTCTTTCATCATATTCCCAGTGGGTCAGACGTTTACATACACTCAATTAGTATTTGGTAGCATTGCCTTTAAATTGTTTTACTTGGATCAAACGTTTCGGGTGACCTTCCACAAGCTTCCCACAATAAGTTGGGTGAATTTTGGCCCATTTCTCTTGACAGAGCTGTTGTAACTGAGTCAGGTTTGTAGGCCTCTTTGCTCGCACACGCTTTTTCAATTCTGCCCACAAATTTTCTAGAGGATTGAGGTCAGGGCTTTGTGATGGCCACTCCAATACCTTGACTTTGTTGCCCTTAAGCCATTTTGCCACAACTTTGGAAGTATTCGTGGGGTCATTGTTCATATGGAAGACCCATTTGCGACCAAGCTTTAACTTCCTGACTGATGTCTTGAGATGTTTCTTCAATATAACCACGTAATTTTCCTTTATCATGATGCCTATGCCTGTCTATTTTGTGAAGTGCACCAGTCCCTCCTGCAGCAAAGCACCCCCACAACATGATGCCGCCACCCCGAGCTTCATGGTTGGGATGGTGTTCTTTGGCTTGCAGGCCTCCCCCTTTTTCCTCCAAACATAATGATGGTCATTATGGCCAAACAGTTCTAATTTTAGCCTATCAGAAGCTTCTAAAGCCATGCCATAATTTTCTGGAATTATCCAAGGCACAGTCAACTTAGTGTATGTAAACTTCTGACCCACCGGAATTGTGATACAGTGAATTATAAATGAAATAATCTGTCTGTAAACAATTGTTGGAAAAATGACTTGTGTCATGCACAAAGTAGATGTCCTAACCGACTTGGCAAAACTATAGTTTGTTAACAAGAAATTTGTGGAGTGGTTGAAAAACGAGTTTCAATGACTCCAACCTAAGAGTATGTAAACTTCCGACTTCATCTGTATAACCCCTATTTGTAATTTAAGCATGGATGACAAGCTGTTATCAATATGTAAATCTGGGGAAAAGTAGCATATACGAATATTTATCAACACACTTTTAATCAACTATGTAGTTCAATTCATACAGATTCCTCCTGGTTTACTTTGTACCAGTGTCCCTAAAATATACATAGACAATGTGATTGATTCTGGCCAGATGCCACAGCAAGATGCTTTACATTGTAAATGTAATGGAAGAGTATGGAATGCATTATACTGTATCAGTGAGCCAGGACAGACAAACATGAACGCCACCAGCTCAAATGATCCCCCACTCACATGAACCTGGCTGTCACGTAAAGAGTCATCTAAAATAGATGTCACTACATGCTATTTCACTCCGCTCAACCCTCGTCGATGTCCCCCGACCGTCTTCATGAGTGCACATGGCATGGCAGAGAAGCATTTTCAGACAGCCATTTTACATTTCCCATTATTTGTATCATTTTCGGACACATTATGCAGAGTGATGGACATCGGGATGTCGGTGTTCCAAAGGACAATGTCTCTGTCATGTGCGTGCCAGTTTATTCTGAGAAACACAAAGCTAGCTATGCTCGTCCTGCCGTTAATAGGAACTAAGATACATTACAAAGAGACACTTGTTTTAGGCTCTGTTTTATGGAGTTCTGAGTTCTGAGAGGTATAAGTAGCTGTGAACACTGCTACTTTTTTAGTGAGTTTGAACAGTACAAGTCTGATTGATATTAGATCTGAGATGTGATTGCATACACCTTTATTATTTCCAGTCTCTCTTCCCCAATCTCTTGGATACTTACCTAAGTGCGTTTTCTTCTCGTTCGTATCTCGACAAGTGATTTAACAAAAAAAGCAATTACCCTCATCATTGAGTATTTCCTTTCATCTCCTGCAGGGCTGAACTCAACACAATACAAGGTGCTTGAGGCCCCTAACCACTTCTATCGTACCAAGGCAGAGTTCATTAACACTGATACAAAACGAATTGTTATCATTTAAGTGGCAACCATTCTTTGCTGATAGCTATATATAGATCAATTGTGAATAATGTAAGCATAGCTTAATACACTAGGAGAGTTGGGTTTGGGGGGGTCACTGAAGAGAAATGCTGTTTTCAAAATGGCAAGAATTATATATCTAACCTTATCTCAAATGAAACCATACTATCTCCACCTTTCAAAAACTCAAGGACAAATTGACAAAAAGAAACGTGGATCTTTGTAACGTCTGCTTTTTAACCAACCAAATTAGAATTTGGTCACCAGTGTTTCAAAATGTTGGGAGGGGCAAAGTATGCTTTAGGCCTACTGTACTGTATGTTATATATTTTTTAATTTTTTATATTTGTTAGTTGGAAGTAGAGCTATCTGAACCATTCACTTTTTTTCCTTCTTAAAAGGAGCTGTCCAGTTACATTGGTTCTGAAAATGACTTTTCAGCAATTACACATTTTCCTTGTGCTGATACCACAAGATAAACAGTGTGCAGGGCTATTGTTTGATAAGATCTATATTTCAAACATCACCTCTCAGACCCCTACCGTGTACTCATAATAGAGTTGAAATCAGACAGAGGAGTAAATGGTCTTACTGAAGTAGGATATTCACACAGAGAAAACACACAAGCGATATGAGCTTTGAAAATTGGAACATAACATGGTGTTTAGACATTTAGGAGACAGACAGGAGACCAAGTATTATGGTTTTGCATTTGTGGATGTGACTTTTAGCTTTCGAACAGACAATTATTTGTGAAGACAGTACCTAACTGTTATTCAGATATATTGACATTTTGGTAACGCTACATTAAGTTGCCCCTATTACTATGTAACTACACATGAATAACTAGCAACAACATAGCAGTTACATAGGTGTTACTACGTAATTACATGATAATAAGCGCTGTCAGGTATTACACAATCAGAACAATGAATGTGCAATTACACATCCACTTCCTGGGGCGGCAGGGTAGCCTAGTTGTTAGAGCGTTGGACTAGTAACCGGAAGGTTGCAAGTTCAACCCCCCGAGCTGTCGTTCTGCCCCTGAACAGGCAGTTAACCCACTGTTCCTAGGCCGTCATTGGAAATAAGAATTTGTTCTTAACTGACTTGCCTGGTTAAATAAAGGTAAAATAAATAAAAAATTCCACATGTGTAATTATTGATGTTATTGCACATTTTCTTGTTCCCAGAAGTAACACATTTTTGGTAATTTCATGTTTGAAAGTCAAATGTGAATTACCATGTTCATAACTCGAACCACATGTTCGAATTACCATTAAACCCACATGTATTACCAGGGTTGATAAATAGGCTAGGACTTGATAACAACAATTGTAACAATGCACACCCTGGCATTAACTACCGGTCATTCTCTATTTGTTTATTTCTATGTTATTACCTGGCTCAAAGGCTGTACTGAATCAAGTGTAACATAAGAACAATGCAGTTTTAGAATCACTAAGTCAAGCAATATTTTCAGACAGTAGGCTAAGCAGGAGAAATTCAGAAACAGGAGAACATTAGGTATAACCCTTTTGGTTATATTGTACTTACAATGTAATACTCTTTAACAACTAATTCTGTAATTCCAATGTTGTGACAAGGGATATACATATGTTTACATTGTATTTACCCAGGAGCAAACAACTTAATGTAAAGTGAAGTGACATGTTTTTGAATTTACATAAAACATTTACATAACAGGCTCGATTTTTCATAGAAAAAGTCAATTCTATTGTTTCTCTTTTCATGGACAAATCGAGCAGATTCCAACAGAAGCGTGTTTTCAGTGCGATAATGTGCCATTGATATTTGCCCTCATGTCGTTCTGCTGCTGCAGAATGCCTTCCTACAGCTCTCCTCTGCTACAGAACACAACTGTGCTAAACTACCAAAGACATAAAAGTTGCTCAGTCATTGTAATCTAGGCTCCCCACAGAGAAAATATATACATATACCAACCTTTTGGAGAAGCAACATATTTACCATCACCCTGTAAAGTCAGCATCAATGCCTACTATATGAATCAAACAGATACAATCTCTTCTGGTTTTCTGTGTATGTCTGCAAGACTTGTAGGTGCAGGCCTTTACGATGGGATGTATGTAGCCTTAGATATGATTTATATATATATACAGTTGAAGTCGGAAGTTTACATAAACCTTAGCCAAGTACATTTAAACTCAGTTTTTCAGAAATCCTGACATTTAATCAGAGTAAAAATTCCCTGTCTTAGGTCAGTTAGGATCACCACTTTATTTTAAGAATGTGAAATGTCAGAATAATAGTAGAGAGAACGATTTATTTCAGCTTTTATTTATTTCGTCACATTCCCAGTGGGTCAGAAGTTTACATACACTCAATTAGTATTAGTATTTGCCTTTAAATTGTTTACGTTGGGTCAAATGTTTCGGGTAGCCTTCCACAACCTTCCCACAATAAGTTGGGTGAATTTTGGCCCATTCCTCCTGACAGAGCTGTTGTAACTGAGTCAGGTTTGTAGGTCTCCTTGCTCGCACAAGCTTTTTCAGTCCTGCCCACAAATTGTCTATGGAATTGAGGTCAGGGCTTTGTAATGGCCACTCCAACACCTTGACTTTGTTGTCCTTAAGCCATTTTGCCACAACTTTGGAAGTATGCTTGGGGTCATTGTCCATTTGGAATATCCATTTGCGACCAAGCTTTTACTTCCTTACTGATGTCTTGAGATGTTTCTTCAATATATCCACATCATTTTCTTGCCTCATGATGCCATCTATTTTGTGGAGTGCACCAGTCCCTCCTGCAGCAAAGCACCCCCACAACATGATGCTGCCACCCCCGTGCTTCACGGTTGGTATGGTGTTCTTCGGCTTGCAAGCCTCCCCCTTAATGACAATGGTCATTATGGCCAAACAGTTTTAATTTTGTTTCATCAGATCAGAGGACATTTCTCCAAAAAGTACGATATTTGTGCCCATGTGCAGTTGCAAACCATATTCTGGCTTTTTATGCGGTTTTGTGGCTTCTTCCTTGCTGAGCGACCTTTCAGGTTATGTCAATATAGGACAAAAGTACGTTCATCTCTAGGAGACAGAATGCGTCAACTTCTTGAGCTGAATAACTGCTGTGTGCTCCCATGGTGTTTATACTTGTATAGTATTGTTTTTAAAGTATGAACGTGGTACCTTCAGGCATTTGGAAACTGCTCCCAAGGATGAACCATTCTTGTGGAGGTCTTGACTGATTTCTTTTGATTTTCCCATGATGTTAAGCAAGAAGGCAATGAGCTTAAAGGTCGGCCTTGAAATACACCCACAGGTACACCTCCAATTGACTGAAATTATGTCAAATAGCACATCAGAAGCTTCTAAAGCCATGACCTCCTTTTCTGAAATTTTCCAAGCTGTTAAAGGCACAGTCAACTTAGTGTATGTAAACGTCTGACCCACTGGAATTGTGATACAGTGAATTATGAGTGAAATAATCTCTTTGTAAACAATTGTTGGAAAAATTACTTGTGTCATGCCCAAAGTAGATGTCCTAACCGACTTGCCAAAACAATAGTTTGTTTACAAGAAATTTGTGGAGTGGTTGAAAAACGTGTTTTATTGACTCCAACCGAAGTGTATGTAAACTTCCGACTTCTACTGTATATACACTAGCGTTCAAAAGTTTGTGGTCAGTTTGGCAGCTTCATTAAATGTACCCACAAAACACCAGTCTCAACATCAACAGTGAAGAGGTGACTGGGATGCTGGCCTTCTATGCAGAGTACCTCTGTCCAGTGTCTGTGTTCTTTTGCCCACCTTAATCTTTTCTTCTTATTGGCCAGTCTGAGATAAGTCCAGCATCCCGGAGTCGCCTCTTCCCTGTTGACGTTGAGACTGGTGTTTTGCAGGTACTATTTAATGAACCTGCCAGTTGAGGACTTGTGATGCGTCTGTTTCTCAAACTAGACACTCTAATGTAGTTGTCCTCTTGCTCAGTTGTGCACCAGGGCCTCTCGCTCCTCTTTCTATTCTGGTTTTGGCCAGTTTTCGCTGTTCTGTGAAGGGAGTAGTACACAGCTTTGTACAAGATTTTCAGTTTCTCGGCAATATCCCGAATGGAGTCGTCTTCATTTCTCAGAAGAAGAATAGAATGACGTGTTTCAGAAGAAAGTGTTTCTGGCCATTTTGAGCCTGTAATCAAACCCATAAATGCTGATACTCCAGATATGTCCCCAGTCCACCTGGCCGTGCTGCTGCTCCAGTTTCAACTGACCTGAGCCCTAGGACCATGCCCCAGGACTACCTGACATGATGACTCCTTGCTGTCCCCAGTCCACCTGACCGTGCTGCTACTCCAGTTTCAACTGTTCTGCCTTATTATTATACGACCATGCTGGTCATTTATGAACATTTGAACATCTTGGCCATGTTCTGTTATAATCTCCACCCGGCACAGCCAGAAGAGGACTGGCCACCCCACATAGCCTGGTTCCTCTCTTGGTTTCTTCCTAGGTTTTGGCCTTTCTAGGGAGTTTTTCCTAGCCACCGTGCTTCTACACCTGCATTGCTTGCTGTTTGGGGTTTTAGGCTGGGTTTCTGTACAGCACTTTGAGATATCAGCTGATGCACGAAGGGCTATATAAATAAATTTGATTTTATTTGATTTGATACTCAACCTGACTAATGAAGGCCATTTTTTTTTGCTTCAGAACGTCAGTATTCAGCTGTGCTAACATAATTGCAAAAAGGTTTTCTAATGAACAATTAGCCTTTTAAAATTATAAACTTAATTTTGCTTGGATTAACACAACGTGCCATTACAACACAGGGGTGATGGTTGCTGATAATGGGCCTATGTACACCTATGTAGATATTCCATTAAAATCAGCTGTTTCCATCTACAATAGTCATTTACAACATTAACAATGTCTACATTGTATTTCTGATCAATTTGATGTTATTTTAATGGAGAAAATTGTTTTTCTATCAAAAGCAAGGACACTTCTTAGTGAACCCAAACTTTTGAACTATAGCGTATATACAGTGTATATACAGTGACTTGCGAAAGTATTCGGCCCCCTTGAACTTTGCGACCTTTTGCCACATTTCAGGCTTCAAACATAAAGATATAAAACTGTATTTT
Source organism: Oncorhynchus keta (assembly GCF_023373465.1). Classification (NCBI taxonomy): domain Eukaryota; kingdom Metazoa; phylum Chordata; class Actinopteri; order Salmoniformes; family Salmonidae; genus Oncorhynchus; species Oncorhynchus keta. Next base: position 61,702,427 of record NC_068434.1, on the reverse strand, counting down.
TTTGTGAAGAATCAACAACAAGTGGGACACAATCATGAAGTGGAACGACATTTATTGGATATTTCAAACTTTTTTAACAAATCAAAGACTGAAAAATTGGGCGTGCAAAATTATTCAGCCCCCTTAAGTTAATACTTTGTAGCGCCACCTTTTGCTGCGATTACAGCTGTAAGTCGCTTGGGGTATGTCTCTATCAGTTTTGCACATCGAGAGACTGACATTTTTTCCCATTCCTCCTTGCAAAACAGCTCGAGCTCAGTGAGGTTGGATGGAGAGCATTTGTGAACAGCAGTTTTCAGTTCTTTCCACAGATTCTCGATTGGATTCAGGTCTGGACTTTGACTTGGCCATTCTAACACCTGGATATGTTTATTTTTTAACCATTCCATTGTAGATTTTGCTTTATGTTTTGGATCATTGTCTTGTTGGAAGACAAATCTCCGTCCCAGTCTCAGGTCTTTTGCAGACTCCATCAGGTTTTCTTCCAGAATGGTCCTGTATTTGGCTCCATCCATCTTCCCATCAATTTTAACCATCTTCCCTGTCCCTGCTGAAGAAAAGCAGGCCCAAACCATGATGCTGCCACCACCATGTTTGACAGTGTGGATGGTGTGTTCAGGGTGATGAGCTGTGTTGCTTTTACGCCAAACATAACGTTTTGCATTGTTGCCAAAAAGTTAAATTTTGGTTTCATCTGACCAGAGCACCTTCTTCCACATGTTTGGTGTGTCTCCCAGGTGGCTTGTGGCAAACTTTAAACAACACTTTTTATGGATATCTTTAATAAATGGCTTTCTTCTTGCCACTCTTCCATAAAGGCCAGATTTGTGCAATATACGACTGATTGTTGTCCTATGGACAGAGTCTCCCACCTCAGCTGTAGATCTATGCAGTTCATCCAGAGTGATCATGGGCCTCTTGGCTGCATCTCTGATCAGTCTTCTCCTTGTATGAGCTGAAAGTTTAGAGGGACGGCCAGGTCTTGGTAGATTTGCAGTGGTCTGATACTCCTTCCATTTCAATATTATCGCTTGCACAGTGCTCCTTGGGATGTTTAAAGCTTGGGAAATCTTTTTGTATCCAAATCCGGCTTTAAACTTCTTCACAACAGTATCTCGGACCTGCCTGGTGTGTTCCTTGTTCTTCATGATGCTCTCTGCGCTTTTAACGGACCTCTGAGACTATCACAGTGCAGGTGCATTTATACGGAGACTTGATTACACACAGGTGGATTGTATTTATCATCATTAGTCATTTAGGTCAACATTGGATCATTCAGAGATCCTCACTGAACTTCTGGAGAGAGTTTTCTGCACTGAAAGTAAAGGGGCTGAATAATTTTGCACGCCCAATTTTTCAGTTTTTGATTTGTTAAGAAAGTTTGAAATATCCAATAAATGTCGTTCCACTTCATGATTGTGTCCCACTTGTTGTTGATTCTTCACAAAAAAATACAGTTTTATATCTTTATGTTTGAAGCCTGAAATGTGGCAAAAGAGAGAGAGAGAGAGAGAGAGAGGAGAGAGAGAGAGAGAGAGAGATCCAGTAGATGTATGTATGTAACCTTAGATATGATATATATATAGAGGGAGAGGGAGAGAGTTATTCAGTAGCACTGGGTTTGCGTTGAATGGCTTTGTGTTTTTGTGTCGGTAATTGCTTTCATTGTTTGTGTGTTACAATTCCCGGCACTTAATTGTGCCAGGACCTCCACCATGCATCTGGCACATCAAGCCACATTAAGTACAACAAATGGCCAAATGAATAGAAACATTAGCAGGGTCTGGGCACAAGCAGGACGATGAGGGATGGAGGCAGATGGATAAATCTTGGGTGTGATTCCTTGCCAGGGTTGACCTTCTCCATTCTGCTCTAATAAAGCATTTTGTTCATTAGCGGAAGGCATACAAGAATAGTGATAATAGATTTTATTTTTGCTTCTGCAGTTAAAAAAGGGGGTTAATATGAATTTGGTGACTTCTCTTCTTCTTTCCCTTTTCTCTGTGGGTTTCTCTTTTTATTGCTTTCCACAGAAACGCGCAAACAACACAATAAAAACAAAACGCCCACTACAGCACATTCCCCAAGGTGATCAACATATGGTTTCCAAACACTTACAGTTGTTGTTTAATTTTATAATATACAAAATCCAACTGTATGTAGCTAGATAGTTCAGTCCTCAAGTTTGTTATTGAGGTTGAATATGAGGCTTTCCAATTGATGGCTATACATTTGTTAGGCAGAAATTGTGGCAGGAGTGTAGTAAGTCCAATTAATTCTCTTAAATTGCAGTAGTTTATGTTTTAGGCTGTAGGAGCAGGTGTCAACATTTCTGCATATCTGTGACCAAATGGTTCTCCATAATTTATTCCTTTAGGTCTGTTTCCCAAATACTAATGGAATTGAGAATCATTGGATTGTCTGTTTCTTCTTCGATGCCTTGGATACGAAGTAGCAAATATATTTTTTAGATCTTATGGTATTATGACATTTATGGCTTCGATTCTCCTCCACGTACAAGGATAATCTGCTGTCCATTGTTTAAGTGAACGCAGTTCTGCAACCCAGTAATACATCTTCATTTGAGGTAGTCCAACGCCTCCAGCTTTACAGGGAAGTGTAAAACTGTCCATTTGACTCTTGATGTCTTTCCATTCCAAATAAAGTTGTAGAGCAGGCCATAAATGTTACTTCAGAGGTTGGATGGAATTGAAACGAGCAGGGCTTGGAATAAATACATCAGCCTGGATTAATATATTCATTTTGATTATGTTGACCCAACCTAACATAGAAATAGGGAGAGATCTGCATCTCTGAACATTTGATTCAATCGGATGTAAGATGACGCCGACAGAGATGGTCGCCTCGCTTCAGGTCCTCAGAAAACTATGGAGTTATTTGTTTTTTTAATGTATTATTTCTTACATTGTTAGAACAGAAAATCTCAAGTGTTATTACATACAGCCGGGAAGAACTATTGGATATAAAAGTGATGTCAACTTACCATCATTACCAGGAATGACCAGGAATACGTCTTTCCCGAAGCGGATTTTTTGTTCAGACCTCCACCTTGGACATGCAATCTTATGCCAGAGGCCGACCCAAAACAACGTCGTCGCCGCAGAAGAAGCAGACAGAGCGGCCTACTGGTCAAACACAGAAGGCGAGCACACCATCCACCGCTTCCGAGCATATTACTCACCAATGTCCAATCTCTAAATAACAAGGTGAATGAAATTAGGGCATGAGTTGCCTTCCAGAGAGACACCAGCGATTGTAACATTCTCTGTTGCACGGAGACATGGCTCACTCGGGATATGTTGTCAGATTTGGTTCAGCCACCGGGTTTCTTCACACATCGCACCCGACAGAAACAAACATCTCTCTGGTAAGACGTATATGCCTTATGATTAACGGCTCATGGTGCAATCACAACAACATACAGGAACTCAAGTACTTTTGTTTGCCAGACCTAGGATTCCTTACAATCAAATGCCGACCACATTATCTTCCAAGAGAATTCTCTTTGATTATAGTCACAGCCGTGTATATCCCCCCCCCTCCAAGTACATCCCTCGTCGGCCCTGAAAGAACTTCACTGGACTCTATGTAAACTGGAAACCATATATCATGAGACTGCATTTATTGTATCTGGGGATTTTAACAAAACTAACCTAAGAACAATATTTCCTAAATTCTATCAGCATATTGAATGCGTGACAAGAGATGGTATGTATGGTATGTACAATGTTCACATGACCTGAGATGAGGACCACCTACAGTAGGACTATGTCTGCTTTCGTTCACACACCTGCGCGCATTCCTCCTCAGGGGTCAGGCAGATCAGGCAGAATGCGGTTGTTAAAGGTGGGCGACAAAAGGGAGATTCCCCATAGTTCACTGACCGGAGCCGGGAGGTAGGACGCAGTGTTGTTGCACCACATACAAACATATAGAGAGCAAAGCAATTGTTATTCTGCTTCTCATTGCTGCATATATCTTAAAACCTTATGACGCATACCAATATAAGCCTATTTCTCGTCTAAAACTAACGGTGCTGATTTAAAACGAGTTGTAAAAGCCTATCTAGGAATATGACAGACTAATAACTGACAAATTATTATTTTAATCATGTTGTTTTTCTGATTTCCTTAATTTATTATGTTTTGACATGATTACCGATATGCTGTGGGCCTATGTAAATAGGCCTAATTACGTAGATGGGTCTTGGACATGGAAGAAAAGACACCTAGAGTGTGACCTAGCTATTCTATGCTAAATCAACTTTATTAATGGACAATTTTTTTTCTCTTCGGCTGATGTATAATTCTAGCTCATAAAGATGAATTACATTAGTATTTCAACCTGGAGAACCCATGGGGTTTAAAATAAGCAAATCGTTAATATTGTGCTAATTGAAATATAAATCTCTTGCCAATATTTCCTCTGAATAGACACGCAGAACAGATAATGATAGCAGGATTTATTTGATTTAGGCTGTAAATAGATGTCCAAAATATGGCTTGAGATCCAAATGTGCAAAAACGACAAATCTGTAACATAGTTTTATTTTATTATTACTCTTTAAGGAATACCTAGGATAGGATAAGTAATCCTTCTCACCCCCCCCCCTTTAAGATTTAGATGCACTATTGTAAAGTGACTGTTCCACTGGATGTCATAAGGTGAAAGCACCAATTTGTAAGTCGCTCTGGATAAGAGCGTCTGCTAAATGACTTAAATGTAAATGTAAATGGTAGCTTTCTGGATCATTGCTACTCGAACTTCCGTGACGCATACAAAGCCCTTCCCTGCCCTGCCTTCGGCAAATCTGACCATGACTCCATTTTGTTGCTCCCAGCCTATAGACAGAAACTAAAACAGGAAACGCCCGTTCTCAGGTCAATACAACGCTGGTCTGACCACGCTTCAAGATTGCTTCGATCACGTGGACTGGGATATGTTCCAGATAGCCTCAGACAACAACATTGATGTATACGCTGACTCAGTGAGTGAGTTTATTAGAAAGTGCATCAGAGATGTTGTATGTTCCCTGTTGAGATGTTCCCTGTTGAGATGTTCCCTAACCAGAAACCGTGGATTGATGGCATCATTTGCGCAAAACTGAAAGCACGAACCATCGCTTTTAATAATGGCTAGACGACTGGAAACATGACCCAATACAAACAGTGCAGCTATTCCCTCCGCAATGCAATCAAACAAGCAAAGAGAAAGTATAGAGACAAAGTAGAGTCACAATTCAACGGCTCAAACACGAGAAGTATGTGGCGAGGTCTACAGTCAATCACAGATTACAAAAAGAAAAACCAGCCCAGTTACGGACACCGACGTCTTGCTCACAGACAAATTCAACAACTTCTTTGCTCGCTTTGAGGACAATACAGTGCCACTGACACAGCCCGCTACCAAAGTATGTGGGCTCTCCTTTTCTGTGGCCAATGTGAGTAAAACATTTAAAAGTGTTAACCCTCGCAAGGCTGCCGGCCAAGACGGCATCCCCAGCCACGTCTTCAGAGCATGCGCAGACAAGCTGACTGGTGTGTTTATGGACATATTCAACAGCGCCTTTTCAACCTCAGGAGACTGAAGAAATTTGTCTTGTCATCTAAAACGCACTTTTACAGATGCACAATCGAGAGCATCCTGTCGGGCTGTATCACCGCCTGGTACGGCAATTGCACCGCCTTCAACCGCAAGGCTCTCCAGAGGGTAGTGCGGTCTGCACAACGCATCACCGGGGGCAAGCTACCTGCCCTCCAGGACACCTACAGCACCCGAAGTCACAGGAAGGCCAAAAAATCATGAAGGACAACAACCACCCGAGCCACTGCCTGTTCACCCCGCTATCATCCAGAAGGCGAGGTCAGTACAGGTGCATCAAAGATGGGACCAAGAGGCTGAACAACAGCTTCTATCTCAAGGCCATCAGACTGTTAAACAGCCATCACTAACATAGAGAGGCTGCTGCCAACATACAGACTCAAATCTCTGGCCACTTAAAAATAAACAGATATAATAAAGGTATCACTTGTCATTTTAAATAACGCTTTAATAATGTTTACATATCCTACATTACTCATCTCATATGTATATACTGTATTCTATACCATCTACTGCATCTTGCCTATGCCGCACACCATCGCTCATCCATATATTTATAAATACATATTTTTATTCATCCCTTTACATTTGTGTGTATTTGTCTGTAATGTATTTGTTGTGAATTAGATTTTACTGTATATTCAGAACTAGAAGCACAAGCATTCCGCTACACTCATATTAACATCTGCTAACCATGAGTATGTGACCATTACAGTGATTTGATTTGATTTGATATCTATTATTGGAAAATGATTGTTTTTATATGCCTCCTCCAGATTGCATGGTATCAGTACACCCCAGGTATTTAATGTGTCTTTGTCCATTTTCAATTCAATTGACTTTCTAAGTTTAAGAAGTCATAATTAGAAATGTACATTATTTCAGTTTACTCCCAATTCACTTTGAATCCTGATACAACACCAAATGTGTAATCTCTGACATCTCTGGCTTTCTCAGTGTTATTTGGAATTTTACAGACCCAGTGTGTAAGGAAGACGCATGGCGTTAGGAAGCAGGTGCAGTTGGAGAGTTTAATATAAATGAACTTGTAATAATACCAAAACAAGAGACGCGTCTGGACGAGAGAACACAAACAGAGACAATAACGCCTGACGGGAAATGACAACAGTGCTATATATATATAGGGGGAGTAATCAGGGTCCAGGTGTGCCTAATGATGAGGCGCAGGTGTGCGTAATGAAGGGTTGCTAGGGGTGTGTAGTGATGGGTTGCCAGGTCCAGTGCTTAGTAGACAGGCGACATCGGAGAGGGGGAGCGAGAGTAGACATGACATAGTGCAGTCAAAAACAAGATTTTCCTGTGTTGTATGCATATTTACACACTATGAGGTTGGAATAATACTGTGAAATTATGAAAATGATGATAATGCCCTTTCAGTGTAAGAGCTGTTTGAAAAGGCCACCTGAAATTTCTGTCTGTTTTGGTGGGATAGAGTTTTGGCCTGCCTTGTAACATCACCAGACGGTAAATTAGTTAGACCATTAGTTAGACCATAATAATAATAGACCAATAAGAAAGAGAGTTCCAAAACATGAATAGCTAGTTTTCAGTTTTCCCCTTCCAACTCAGACCACTCCCAGACAGACCTAGCAAAATTCTTGCTGTTTTTGTTATTTTTTTACTATTTTAATTGAAAACAATAACAATCACAGTAAGGTACTTAATTGTCATCCGAAATCATTTGATATTGAGATAAAAATGGCTTCATTAGACCTTTACGAAACAAATTCATGCAGGCTATTATTGTGCGAACTAGACACAAAGCCTTTGCTACGGGATGGCTCTAAGGTTTTATGGGACATATTGTTGAAAGAAAGCATATTTTCTCTATTCACAGGAGAGGATGTGGTTCACCAGGACCACATCTCTACTTTCCTCTCACTGTCACTGCTCAGGTTCCTCGGTGCCCTGTGTGTTTCCATTCTGTGACGTGGTCTCCCATAGAGATGGCCAACGTGTCATCCCTACCTGGAACCCATTTACTGATGCTCTGTCCCTCTGCAACAGAGACACATCAATATCTCTGCATGTCTCCAGCCTTGTGAGAGGTCAGGAGTCATCTCACACAACCAGAACTCAAGGAGTCATCTGGCACTGCAGTAGAGAGGATAGAGAAAAGCACGTAGGTGTGGGTGTCTGGAGGGGTCCGACATCTCAGAAACCAGCAGCAACAGCAGAGGTGACTGGTGGATTCAGTTGGTCTGATGTGTGTAATACAGCTCTCAGCTTAGCTGTGTTTCTATTTGATACCCAGACAGGTGTATCTGTTGTGACCCCCCTCTGCTGGGGGCTAAATCCCTAAGGTCCTGTCAAAACCTTGACCACTGGAACAGCACGTCCCCTTCCAAATTGAGTTTGCACAGTCTGCTTGAAGAAAATATCCCAGAACATCTGCTTATATCAATTATATCAGACAACAATGTAAAGAAGACTTCCTGTAAGTGACACATTCATGTAAAGGGATTAAGCATTTGTCTTCCCCGTTTCTACTCTGTCTGCACATTTCACATAGACAATATCAGGACAATATCAGGACTCAGGACGATAGGCGGACACACAAAACTCAACCTGTTTGTTCTGTGTATTTACTATCATTATGGTCTTTTTATGCACATAAACACGGGGGGGAAAAAGACAAATGTGCAGAAATGGAAAATGGTCGTTAGCTAACGATGAAATACAGCCTCTACTACAGCACAGTGGTAACCATATGGCAAATATGTGAACGTGTCTGTGTGGGTGTAACTATTCATATTTCAGCTCTACAGCTCTACAGCGCTACAGTAATGAGACAGCATTTTATGAGTTGTTATCAAATAACTCGATTCTATAACTCCAATTTCCTGAATCATGCACCAACGCTCGGAGTAGAATACACACTTAAATACACTCCACACATCTCAAAGTTCTCCTGACATCACTAGCTGGCCAACAGCATCTCCAACCCAATAATGGCCTGTGTGCTGCTACAATAAAACTCATTACTCTGGGCAAATAACTTCATATACAGCCTAATATATGGCTCTGGAGTCCACAGGGAGTCTAACCTGGGTTACATATTGACCATGAAATATTAAACAGTGTTACTTTGAAAATACAGGAACCAGAGCAGCCAGCCAGCAACAACAGTAGTATTAGGCTCCATGACTCAGTAGGGAGCAAATAAAAGCATTCACGATGATGACTTTCCTTTGCCACCGGTATATCACATGGTTATTAATTAGCTACAGTGATTTAAATCCGTGAAGCTCCACATGTTGCCTGAATTATTGCCAGCTATTGTAGAAGTGGATGGCCAACAAAAGCACTGGGAGCACATAGACTTTTTTACTTCAAGATGTAATGAAAGCTGTTTATGTTATTTTCCTCCTGTTCTAATCATCATTTTGTTAGGTAGTTACTGCACTTACACAGTAGGTAATTAGGGGGATTTAAGTGAGCCTAATAAATTCACTCTCCCTAATTAAAGTCTGGGTTCCAGAGCCTCTGTGTCTCTGTGAAAATGGTTCGGAGTGGTTAAGCTAGGTTAAAAAGCCACAACCAACACCTTACCAAAAGACCAAATGAATTTCACATGTCACCATGTGTTTCACATGCGATCATGTGACAACATGCAAAACTACACATGTGGAAACATTTGAGCATGTGAAAACATGACCTCGTAAAAAACAATGTGACCACATGGGGTTGCAAAATTTCAACATGTGATACCATGAAACTACACGTGAGAGCATTTGAATGTTTTTCAAAGAGTTCCACGAGAGTTAGATTTTCACACGTGAACGTTTTTTCACGTGCAAATTAGAATTTCACATGAACGTTTTTCCATGTGTGAAAATGCAATTCTACATGTGAGAGTTATGTTTTCACATGTGAAAACTCGAAATAATCTGCAATTCACATGTGAGCTTAAAACATGTCTGTTAGTGTTCTGGAATGCATGTGAACATATGGTTCCACATGAATAACTGACCTCAACATGTGAAAATACGCATTGTTAAATGTGATTTTCATTTTTTTATTTTTTTTAAGGGAAGTTATAAAATGGTATGGGGGTTTTAAAGGTAAGTGGTACACTGTTCAGTTAAAATAGTGTAAAAATCTTTCATCAAAGTCCATATGATTACATTTAACATGATCACTTAGTACTGCCTTTTTAATATGACCACACCTGGCATTTGAACTCAAAACCTCTGGATTTGGGGTATGCTGATCTTTCTGCTGAGCCACAAAGTCTGTAGAAAAACTGAGATTGAATTTAAAGTCCAAAGTGTAGGAATACAGGTGAATTCAGACATTGGCACCGACATTGTGGCTTAGCAGCAAGATCGGAATGCCGATGTGAGTTCAAATCCCGGTTGAGGACACGTTGAATGATAATTATTGTGTAAATAAACATACCCAATGTAATCATGTATGCCTAATATATAAGTTCAAAACACTGCAGTTATTTCATGATGTTCCTGGGACTACCTAACTACTCAATGTTGTTTGCAGGACGTCATGTGAAAATGTCAATCCACCGGGTTGTCTTCACATGTCAAGTCTTCCAAAATCACATGGTTTCACACAATTTCACATACTGTATGAAAGGTTATGTGATCACATATTAAACTTCATGTGAATTACGTCATTTTTTACATGTGCAAAACGTGGATATTTTCCGTAAAGTCATGATTTTCCAAATGTGGAATCATGTGGTTTTATTTTGATCACTCTTCTGTTGCTGAGAATTGAATGCAAATGAGCTTCGAGGTTTACATAAATTCACAGAAAATCCACACTAACACACAGTTGAACAGTATTGCACTTTTCATGTAGTCTCCTTTTGGCCAGCTAATTAGCATAACCACCAATCAAGCAACAGTATGGACTAAACATTCAAATCCTGTTGCTGCAGCATTATTTTGCCGTGACGTTATAGGTTACATTAAGATCCTACACCTGTAAGAGTCATGCTGGGAAAGCTCATGCCCGGTGTAGAAGAAATGGTCCACCTGACATACAGTATTAGAAAACAAATGGTCACTTTGTCTCCCATTGCCATAGCTACTGTCAATTTGGGCTCAATGCAAGTCAGAATGTGTGTAAATAAGTATCTAAAAGTCTCGTCAAATGTTGTGAATAAGGTCAGGGTTAGAGCTAGGTTTAAGGTTAGTCGATTTTTAGCTGAAATGTCATTGATAGTCTTCAGAGCATCTACAGATGGACTATCTAAATAAAGTGTTACCCTAATTGCTGTTTTATAGCTCATCTCATGCTTTCGTTCACATTTTGCCACGAGACTGAGAGAACACTGTTCAGTTTTAAAACAAATTTCATGTTATTCCCCTGGAGGTTGGGGGTTCACATGCCCTGCGTCCCTGTTATAATCTGGCCCTGAGTGGAGAGCTGTACTTTGAAGGCATCCAAATATAACAAGTTTTTTTGCTTTTCTGCAGTAAATGCAAGGAGCGAAGTCAACCCACTGTCACAGTTGTCATCATTGGGTGTAATCATACATTTTCTCTAGAATAGAAACACTGATTGATCCCTTATGTGTTCCCCAGTTGCGATTCATCTCATAATTTCCCTTTGATTGCACCATCGTCTGAACAGCATTGAGATGCACAGTACCACGGCCCTAAGAGTTGAAAATCATAGAGCTTGGGGATAGCAATTTCATATGAACGAAAGGTCAGTCATGTGGAGATTCGATTCAAGAAGAACTCACCATCAAATTGGAGGTAGATAGGAGGAAGCTCTGTTGGCTCACCCATTTGCTCCTACTCTCTGAGGCAGGCTAAAATATACTAGCCACACACTTCATCACAATCTACTCTGAACAAATATTGAAGACACTGTATCTGGGTAGTAATTCTTGTCAACTGCCTTTGTAAGTTGTGCTATTTGCATAATATAAGATTGATGTCTATAGTAGATATTGTGGTTGTGTGGGACGTAACAAATGTAAAAGAAGAACCTAAAGGAGCTTATGAAGGGTTCATGTTCGAGTACATTTGAACGAGTAGTTCTGGTATGTGCCTTGGAGTATAGCCTCTACTCCTCCAAAATATCAATCTCCCTTCACATTTTCCTCTTAGTCTCCCCAACAGCACCTTAGACTTCTCAACTTAAATAAGATTGAAAGTAGAGGCCTGAATTGTCTGTCTTTTAATTTTTATGAAAATCTGACAATCAAATCTTCCTAGAGGTACGTACTTGGTGTTATGCATAACGTGCACAGAGCTCATGATTTCCTGGTCCCAATCGATAAGCTCATCAGTCAGAGCTACTTCGTCTGAGAGGATCTTTTGTCTGGTAAAATAAACCTTCTTTACAGCCTCTCGCGTAAAACACAAATTAAGTATGACCAGGATACAGACCCCAAAACAGAGCCCAGTGTCACTCCAGGTCCATTTATATTCTCACATAAAATGACCATAAAAAAGAAAAAATCAGGCGAATAAATTGCCCATCTGCCTCCATAAATCAAAGTCCCGAAACCCTTGTTAATCTAGCAAAATAGGCAAACATATTGGCTGGGATATCTTTGGCCACGAAAATAATGATGACAAATATAAGTGCTGTCTCTGCAAACCCACAGGCAAAATGTTATAGTCTGCTGAATTAAGTCACAGGTTTTGTCACAGAGTAGTGCAGCTTGACGCGTGTGTCTTTTTAAGAATGATATTACATTAAAAGGACATTGGTGTCTGAAGATAGTGTCTTGTATTTTTGAAAATGCTTCATGTGTCTTCCAACATGTTGCCTCCCACTCTCTAAAGAAATACATGCTGCTCTAAAAGAAAACATCTTGACAAATTCACAGCTTTCTCTCTTTGGTTGAAGGTGTTGTCTCAATTGATGAATGTTTTTGTGTTACCATATAATGACTCAACACGGCTGGCCATCCTACATGTTTTTGCAGTCAATCAGTATCTTTTTGTTGTTGTTGTGTGTGTCTGGATATCACTTTTTCAGGAACAGGGACAAAGTATGACATGAAATACAACTCAAATACAGAATGTCCGGTGTGAGTATTATCAAGTGTATTCAGTTGGGATATAACTTGGGAACCGATGTACTCCTATTGAATTTGATTCACTGCTCGTACAGTAAATAATTAATTTCAGCACGGGGAACAGGAGTCATTAATACATGTGACATGTAGAGCCTGCATGATTTATTGTGGCTGTGCCTTAATTGCACATGATAAAATGTTGTTCACACTTTTACCACCTTTCCCGTTGGCCTAGAAGACATCTTTTGCAGGATGATATTTTTCATCCTGTTTTGCTGCCAATACATACCAACGCTTACATGTTCAATTAGTTAGAGAAGACACTGTCCATGACCTTGGCGAAACAGACAAAAAACACAATGGTTTTATATTCAAATGTCCTTTATAATCATAGCCCGGCTACAGGCATAAGTGATCGTTTTTCATTTTTAAATTGAACCTTTATTTAACTAGGCAAGTCACTTAATAACAAATTCTTACTTACAATGACAGCCTACCAGGGAACAGTGGGTTTACTGCCTTGTTCAGGGGCAGAATGGTTGATTTTTACCTTGCCAGCTTAGGGATTCGATCCAGCAACCTTCCGGTTACTGGCCCGATGCTCTAACCACTAGGCTACCTGCTGGCGGGGGCCCCTGACCCAAAAATAAACTGAATAAACAAGCTGCTATTTTGACATTTGGTTGTGGATCAGCAGCTATCCTCTTGTTATGTCAGTCACCTAGTCACTCAATTAGCCCTGCCTGGAATGTGTATTTGAACAAGTTCAGTTCAGGACACCTCAAACGAGTTACTCATCAAATCAGCATTACTTACAACGGGGGTATTGTGTTATGTCCGTGATGGTTTCAAATCAGCATAATAGCCCAAACTGCAGGTTTAGGAATGACACTTAAGTTTGGAGAAGAGTAAAGTTATGCCCAAAGGACAATGTGCACTCAGTCAACAAATTACTTTCACTTGTTTCAAAATTAGATTGCCAAATATAGTTCTCGTTTTACTAGCTTATTATTGCTCCTGCAAAAACAGCATGCTAAGAAATGATTCACACAGAAAAGCCTGTTATAAAAAATGCATACAAAAGGCTTCTTTAAATGTCCACTTCTACTAAGGATTCAAGGACATCCTTCAACTCTTAAACATGTATATACTGTGTTTTGAATGTGGTATTTTAGAAAATGCGAGCACAACTGCTTTAGCACCTTGTTAAGTGCGCGTGTGATCCCTAGTCCAGTTGTCATCCAACAAAGCAACAGAGCACTTACAATGTGATTACCCTTACAAATGAATTTGATTCTAGAGTAGTGATGAGATAGCAAACACAATTAATTGGCTTATTGTCTTCAATCGGTAGCTTGGGTAGGGCTATCAGTTTACAGACACATTGAGGCAGTACACTACAGCATGCACTGCTTCAAGCTGCTAGATGAAGAGGGGAAGATGAACTTATTGACTTCACTTTGTAATTATGATGGCACAAGCATCAACTCTTCCTTAAATATCTCCATAACTCTTTATTCTTGCCATGAGATGATTCAAATGTACACATTCAAGTTCAAAGTCCATCAGTTTCTATTATAAATATTATGAGCTGCCAAAAGGAAACTAAATGATACCATCTAAGACCCGAGTGAATGATTAATTAAGCCGTTTCCCATCCCTCACGAAAATACAATGACTCTCATAACCCAGAAATGTATATGTGGCTCTCTCCTTTGTGTAAAGACAGGAAGATGAGTTGATAACTGGTACCCACTAATAGTCTAGCTTTAAAGAAGTGCATACTCTCTAGTAATTCATGCTGTATTTCATAAAATGCTGTCTGTAAGTGTAACATACCACAGCCTAATTATATACACTGAGTGTACAAAACATTAGGAACACCTTCCTAATATTGAGTTGCACCCCCTTTTGCCCTCAGAACAGCCTTAATTCGTCGGGGCATGGACTCTGCAAGATGTCTAAAGCATTCCACAGGGATGCTAACGCCAATGCTTCCCACAGTTGTGTCAAGTTGTCTGAATGTCCGTTGGATGTTGGACCATTCTTTATATACACAGGAAAATGTTGAGTGTGAAAAACCCAGCAGCGTTACAGTTCTTGACACACTCAAACCACTGCACCCGGGCATCTACTACCACACCCTGTTCAAAGGCACCGAAATCTTTTGTCTTGCCCATTCACCCTCTGAATGGCACACATACACAATCCATGTCTCAATTGTCTCAAGGCTTAAAAATCCTTGTTTAACCTGTTTCCTCCCCTTCATCTACACTGATTGAAGTGGATTTAACAGGTGACATCAATAAGGGCTCACAGCTTTCACCTGGATTCACCTGGTCAGTCTATGTCACGGAAAGAGAAGATGTTCCTAATGTTTTGTACACTCAGTGTGGATGGTACATTGGAACAAAGTATAATTTACGTCAGGACAATACTGTTTTATTTCACTCTCCTTTGTTAAGGAATGTATCTATGGAATATGTTGGCTATTTAGGGCTTAATCTGATAATCTAATTGACCAATTAGAGATTTACGTTGTTTTTCCATTTCTCCCGGCCTAATGGAATTCAAAATGGCCATCATGCAGTGCTCACTATGATTGAGATACATTTTTCTATCCTTAATGAATTCAGCGTTTCTTTTATTTTTCATTAGAGAAGGGAAAGGTTAGCCCACAGACTGTAAGGAAGAATGATGTGGCTCCAAACAAAATTGAGGATCCTTGAAGTTTACATGAACCTCAGTAGATTGTTAGCATGGCATGGTTATTTCTTTCAAAAGCACACATTTATCATGACGTTTGGCATTTGCAGGAGATTCATTTTTTGCATTACACCCCTGGATTGATGTGCCATAATATTGTTTCATGAATTGGTAGTAGCATGAAGCACATGATTGTATAGCAATAAACAGTTTTGGCTGTTATACGATATGTATATATATAAAGTACATTTCGGAGTATTGAAGCCATTGTCTCATTACAAACACGGATGCCAATAAGGGGCTGGGGATATGCGAGTTACATGGTACAGGGCCATATGTTTTTTCCTGACCATGCAACCTGTCTCTTCTGATAATACTATATATAAGATCTGTAGAGGAAGTGGTGGAGGTTAGTTAAAACCCCTGAAGAGAAACATCTGTGGTTTCAAATGTGGTCTGAACTGGAGCCAAAAGGAAGATGATGAACACTTGAATAAGACACCCCTAATTTAAAGTCCAGAAACTCTTGATCTTGACTGAAACGATGAGGGGAAAGATGGTCTATCGCTTTCACAGTTCCCCATGAAATCCATTGCAGCGGAGAGGGAAGCTCATCATTTTATGAATTAACCCTGAATTGGGGGGCTGGGGTGCTTGTGTTGATCACCAGCTGCTGGTTTCTATTGCAAACAACTTGAAGAATAATGACAGTTTTAAGATGCACAAGCAGTACAACACGGGGAGTAACTAAATAAATATTGAAAAGAGAAGAGAAATTCTGGCTTCTTGAAATGGATTTACTGTAGCAGGGGAGAGAAAGCGAGTTGGACCTTTTCCATAGATACCGCTTAACAAATGGGCAGAGATAAAAAAAAACAACAACATGCCAAACCTATGCGTAGCCCCATTCTATGAAGAAAATGTATCACTTAAACACCTATTCATTCACAGATGCATTGTTTGTTGGTTGCCATAGGGCTGTGGAGCTTATCCTGTGACTGCAGTGAAATATTTATTTCTCTCTCTCGCTATTTAAAAAAAAAAGAAAGAAAGCGGGATGAGTCTTGCAAGCATCATTTCCACGGCCCCTCAACAATCCCTCCCGTCGCCCCGACACCTGGCCCGAGAGACGCAAGTCATCCTATCCCACCTTTTTGTAGCTTACACAAAGGTGATAGATTGGAATGTGTGGCAGCGCATTCCTATGTCAGGAACGCATTTTCTTTCAAGTTGGGAAAGTTTGGAGAGGAGCTAAAGTGAAAATTGAAAATATGGAAATCTTGAGAAAGCAGTAGAAATCTTTACAAAATTATACCCAGCGTAGACATATTCATTTGATAGGAGATATGGATTGAAGCGTGTGCATCAAAATGTATATGACCCTGAGAATTGAGAGCTTCAGCAAATACTTTAAATGCATGAACATAAGAAGGCACATCTCTGCACAACAAATATGTATGAATTAGAATAATTTAAGACAGATATGTACAGTATGTACTAACATTAGAGACAGAGAAACAGAGACAGTGATGGTGACAGAGAGAGAGAGAGAGAGAGAGAGACAGAGAGACAGAGAGAGAAGGAGAGCGACAGAGAGACAGAGACAGATGGTGACAGAGAGAGACAGAGAGAGAAAGAGACAGACAGAGACTGCAATGAGAGTAGCCCTATGTGTATACCACAGGCGGCCATTCCAGTAATTATTATGCCTCCTGTGGTGTATACTGTATGCTTGTGTGACTGAGTGTGGCTTTCTGCGTGTGGCAAAAGCTTGTGACAGAGACTGGGCTGCTGAAAGCGATAACGATATTGAACTCTGCACGTTTCTCTCCAGTTGACAAATCTGTCTTTTGTCTCACCCCGCAGGCATGTCTCTCCCCTCCCGCGCTGTTAGTTTGAGATTGTGAATCCCATTCAAGGGGGACCATATGCAAACACATCGAGGGGGCTGTATGTGAACACTGCATGGTCCCTTTGAGCTGAGGGAAGTGCTGTTCTGCGTCGTTTTGGGGAAAACAACAACAATGAGAAGTTGTACAGTGAGACAAGGGAGGGTATCTAAACGGTTGGCTGAAACTTCTATCCATGAAAGATGATGAGCAGGCTGCCTTCATCTCACCCTGCACTTCTCAGCACGCATATACAGTGCAAACATTTAAAGCACACACTATACTGAAATCCCAGCATCGCCATATTGACACTTGGCAGAGTGGAGTGATGCTCATCTCCTTGGCTTAGGAGGATCGCAGACCTTATCACATGTTGACCCTCATATATTATTGCACACTCACCAGGACATGATGTGTCACTATTGATTCAGTCAATGGGCTGCTAGATGGTCATTTCAGGGAGACTGGTCTTACATCCAGTATATCCTCCACACGGGCCTATAAAACATGTGGGCCTATGCAGTACACTATTCAGGCATTACATTGCAGTAGATAGTAGGTATATCCAAAAATGAATGTTTAATAGATCAATTAATAGATCGTTGACTGCATGTGTGTGTGGGTGTCTGTGTACATATCTTGAGTTGAGGCAGAGCAACATAATGTTCCCTCCCGTACTGTACCCTGCATTTGAATTGATTAGGCCCATACAGAGTTTTATTGTCACAAAAAAAATGGCAGCTGATTGAAAATGTCATGTAGACATTCCATGTCTATCTCCTTTATCTCGTGTTCTCAAGATCCTTTTCACCCTCTAGATGGCAGTGTATGGGCTTTACTATAGTGTAGTCTATGCTTATTCAATGTGTAATACATGTAAAAACCCATAGATGAGGATGTATAAACCGATCCAAGGGATTTTAACTTCCTAAGATGACTCTTTTATGTGCTTTTGTTATTGGCAGATTTCCTCTTCTTTTCATCCATCGTGTTACTATTGCAGTACTGTACATGAAGCATGACTCCTGACTCTCTCCCCTTCATTGGAGTTCAGTCAGTCTCACAGAGGGAAAAGGGATGAAAAGGAAAAGCATCAAGTGGATTCTTCCTGCTGATGAATGTGATTTATGTGATTCTCCTTTCCACGCTGCCGAAGATGGAGTATGCAGAATACACTGCATGCTATCGCTTCAAATAAAATCTAGTGGAATTATGGTTGTATTTTACATTTATGTGATGTGCCTGAAATAATGAAATAAAAAGTGAAGCTGCATTGTTACTTGTAGAACAGTGTACTGGCTCTCGTTGGTGGTAGAAAGAGTAGACCAAGGCGCAGCATGGAAAGTGTTCATGATTTTAATTTTTAAAAACACTCAAACAAAATAACAAAATTGAAAACTAAAATGCACAGTTCTGCTTGGCAACAGTAACTAAAGAGAAAACAAGATCCCACAACCTAATGGTGGGAAAAAGGGCTGCCTAAGTATGATCCCCAATCAGAGACAACGATAGACAAACAAAGAAACAGAAAACATAGAATTTCCCACCCGGGTCACACCCTGACCTAACCAAACAGAGAATAATAAGGATCTCTATGGTCAGGGCGTGACGGTACCCCCCCAAAGGTGCGGACTCCGGCCGCAAACCTGAACCTATAGGGGAGGGTCTGGGTGGGCATCTATTCTCGGTTGGGGCTCCAGTGCGGTATGCAGACCCCGCTCCGCTTGAGGCTCCCCCCACTTTGGTGGCGCCTCTGGTGCAGGGATCGCCGCCGGGGCCTCTGGACCGTATATCGTTGTCGGGGACTCCAGGCTAGGAACCCCCCCTGTAAGCTCCGGCCTGGGGACCGTCGCTGCAGGCTCCGGCCTGGGGACCGTCGCTGGAGGCTCCAGACTGGCGACCGTCGCTGCAGGCTCCGGACTGGGGACCGTCGCTGGAGGCTCCAGACTGGCGACCGTCGCTGCAGGCTCCGGACTGGGGACCGTCGCTGGAGGCTCCAGACTGGCGACCGTCGCTGCAGGCTCCGGCCTGGGGACCGTCGCTGGAGGCTCCAGACTGGCGACCGTCGCTGCAGGCTCCGGACTGGGGACCGTCGCTGGAGGCTCCAGACTGGCGACCGTCGCTGCAGGCTCCGGACTGGGGACCGTCGCTGGAGGCTCCTTTCCCTGGATCATCACTGCAGGCTTCATGCCATGGATCATCACTACAGGCACTGGGCCATGGATCATCACTGGAGGCTTCGTGCCATGGATTATCACTGCAGGCTCCGGGCCATGGATCATCACTGGAGGCTTCGTGCCATGGATTATCACTGGAGGCTCTGTGCCATGGATTATCACTGGAGGCTTCGTACGTGGAGCCGGAACAGGTCTCACCGGACTGAGGAGACATACTGGAAGCCTGGTGCGTAGAGCTGCCACAGGGCTTACCAGGCTGGGGAGACACACTGGAGGCCTGGTACTTGGAACTGGAACAGGTCTCCCCGGCCTGGGGAGATGCACTGGAAGCCTGGTGCGTGGAGCAGGCACCAGATACACTGGGCCGTGGAGGCGCACTGGAGGTCTCGAGCGTAGAGCTGGTACAACCCGTCCTGGCTGGATGCTTACTTTTGATGGATATCCTGGGCCGAAGAGATGCAAAGGAGGCCAGGAACGCTGGCTGGATGCCCACTCTAGCACGGCAAATGTGGGGAGCTGGCACAGAGCGCACCGGGCTATGAATGCGCACTGGAGACACAGTGCGCATCGCCGCAAAACATGGTGCCTGACCGGTCACACGCTCCCCACGGTAAGCACGGGGAGTTGGCTCAGGTCTAAACCCTGACTCCACCAATCTCCCCGTGTGTCCCCCCCAAACACATTTTGGGAGCTGCCTCTAGGGCTTCCGTTGTTGACATAACTCCTCGTATCGTCGCCGTTCCTCTCTCGCTACCTCAATCTGCTCCCTTGGACAGCGATACTCTCCGGCCTGCGTCCAGGGTCCTTCTCCATCCAGGATGTCCTCCCATGTCCACTCCTCCTGGCCCCGCTGCTGGGTCCGTTTTTGGTGGGATCTTCTGTAACGGCTCTCGTTGGTGGTAGAAAGAGTAGACCAAGGCGCAGCGTGGAAAGTGTTCATGATTTTAATTAAAAAAAACACTCAAACAAAATAACAAAATCGAAAACGCACAGTTCTGTCAGGCAACAGTAACTAAACAGAAAACAAGATCCCACAACCTAATGGTGGGAAAAAGGGCTGCCTAAGTATGATCCCCAATCAGAGACAACGATAGACAGCTGCCTCTGATTGGGAACCACACTCGGCCAAAAACAAAGAAACAGAAAACATAGAATTTCCCACCTGAGTCACACCCTGACCTAACCAAACATAAAGAATAATACGGATCTCTAAGGTTAGGGCGTGACAAACAGGCAAGGGATTGTCTATCTTTGAAAATTGGATATAATTTTATTTTTGTGGCATTTTAGATTTTTTATTGTGATAACTGATTTAAATTTGACCCAATGTGAACTGCATAATCAGTCAGTTAATTAGTTTTCTCTGGATGGGTAAACTATTTGAATACTATGACAATATCATGGCTTAAAATGCTATAAATGTCTCTCTTGTACAGATCAAACATGGGTTTATCTCCTTGTGTGCTTTAATGATACAACAGGATTCAATATAACATGATATCTAAATTAACAGTTCAGAAATTATGTTGCTGAATATGCGTCACTGAGAACAAACTTGGTTGTGACAGGAAATTAAAAAAAAAAAATACTTCCAGAGTTCTGGGTAAAAAAAGGAAAGAAAGAAAAGCGGGGATAGTCATTAACCTTTCTGGACCTACGCTAAGTGCTCCTCATGACTTCAGTCAAGCAAAACTTCTGAGAAGCGGTGAAGTGCCCACAGCCTCAGCTCCATAATGAGCAATCCTAGATTTTCCCCTCCCCGTCAGGGGCCCAGCTTCGAGGAGCCACCGCTCAAATGGAAATGTCTCTCTCCTCTGCTCTGGGCATGTTTAACATTCATTGGAAAAATCTCATGTGGCAGTGTATTGATAATAACAAAAGAGAAAAGAGGAGGAGAGGTAATAGACATCTTTGAAGGATGCTAACAGGTTGTTTACATACCATCAGAACTTAAATAGCTAAAGAGGGTTTGAGTTCCAGGTCCCTTTATAACACAAACACTGATCATAAAATGATAGAATGGTCACTGACATTAGATTGTCTCATTTGTTGATTGTTGAATGAAATATTGCCTGTCACATTTGTTGGTTTGTTGCTCACTCAGATGTTTCAATGCTGACAGATTTCAAAATACTATGGGGTCTATAGTCTATGAATATTTTAAACTTAACTATGAATGCACACACACACACACACACACACACACACACACACACACACACACACACACACACACACACACACACACACACACACACACACACACACACACACACACACACACACACACACACACACACACACACACACACACACACACACACACACACACACACACACACACCACAATAGTCCGAAACAGCTTCCTCTTAGAACATTCTGGCCAATCACCTTGCCTTTGCATCTTTCTGGTATCAGGCCAAATGAAGTTAGAGTGTCACCTGAGTGGAAAAAATCGATTTCAAAAAGCTTTTAGGGCAGGTGTGGGAGTCGCTGCAATCCATACTGCTGCTTGGGGGTACAAGGTGCTCTTTTCACTGCCATCCAACTGGAAAATGTCTCAGCCAACCTTCTGTATAATTTCTGCAGACACAGGCTGTCG
This sequence comes from Oncorhynchus keta, assembly GCF_023373465.1. NCBI lineage: Eukaryota > Metazoa > Chordata > Actinopteri > Salmoniformes > Salmonidae > Oncorhynchus > Oncorhynchus keta. The sequence goes on along the minus strand of NC_068434.1, from coordinate 61,680,407 downwards.
TTTCAACGGGGCTCTTTAATAAAAGAACCCTCCATCTATTCTGCTGCTCCTGCTGCCCTTACATAAATGTTAACGCAACAGATCGTTTGCATGAGCCGTCAACTGTTGTTCTATAATAAGCACTACTCAGGACAAACATTTCTTGTTCTATCTCAAATGGAAATGTGTTTAAATATGAATGACTAAATGTCCACACCATATTCTTGGAATGCTTTTGAGAGGAGAGCTTTTTCATGGAGCTCACAACTAATTTATTGACTGGGTAAGACCTCCTACAGATGACATATTTGCATACATGTTCCTGTTGCTGTGTATGTTGTATCTATGATAAATGTATTTGAAGGTTTCTGTGGGGAAAAACACCAGTATTCTCAATCTTAGGTTGTCTACATGTATATGCTGTTACATTACAGCCAACTGACACAGATTCGGAGAGAAAATGTATCTCAAATGTCAGATAATAAATGCATGGAATTATGCCTGTGGAATGTCATGGAAATGCATGTATAGCTCGAGGCAGATCAAATAATTGCACAGGCACCACATACTCTAAGCCCCAAGGGAATTAGCTTAGGTAGAAAACAATCATTTCACACAAGCGTGTATTTGATGAGAATAAATGCTCTTCGTCTATTTAAAAAAAAAATCTCACAACCTTCCCAGAATCTGGATGTACTACATATGCCTCTCTTTGACGTCTCCTGGGGTCCACATAGTGTGGCATCCAGACATGAAGATGGCATCAGTACATCTGCGCAGTGTATCAGATAGTCATATGTTATCAACAGAGGCACCCACAACAAGAAGGCAGATAAAAATGTCTCCTGGTTTTACGTGTATAATAACATTTGGAGGCATTTTGACTTAATTTGTCTAAACACCAATGACTTAAATAGCTTGGTTTGATTGATTAGGGACGTGGGATGTGTAGAAAGATCATTGAGTGACACTTCAGAGTTTCTGACGGTGTCGAGCGTCAACACTACTTTTCAAAAGATTCGGGTCTCTTAGAAATCTCCTTGTTTTTGAAAGAAAAGCTCATTTTGTTGTCCATTCAAATAACATCAAATTGATCAGAAATACAGTGTAGACATTGTTAATGTTGTAAATGACTATTGTAGATGGAAACAGCTGATTTGTAATGGAATACCTACATTGATGTACAGATGCCCATTATCAGCAACCATTACTCCTGCGTTCCATTGGCATGTTGTGTTAGCTAATCCAAGTGTATAATTTTAAAAGCTAATTGATCATTAGAAAACCCTTTTGCAATTATGTTAGCACAGTTGTAAACTGTGGTTCTGATTAAAGAAGCAATAAAACTGGTATCTTTAGACTAGTTGAGTATCTGGAGCATCAGCATTTGTGGGTTCGATTACAGGCTCAAAATGGCCAGAAACAAAGCACTTTCTTCTGAAACTCATCAGTCCATTCTTGTTCTGAGAAATGAAGGCTATTCCATGCGAGAAATTGCCGAGAAACTGAAAATCTTGTACAACTCTGTGTTCTACTCCCTTCACAGAACAGCGCAAACTTGCTCTAACCAGAATAGAAAGAGGAGTGGAAGGCCCCGGTGCACAAATGAGAAAGAGGACAAGTACATTAGAATGTCTAGTTTGAGAAACAGACTCCTCACAAGTCCTCACCTGGCAGCTTCATTAAATAGTACCGGCAAAACACCAGTCTCAACGTAAACAGTGAAGAGGCGACTCCGGGATGCTGGCCTTCTAGGCAGAGTTCCTCTGTCCAGTGTCTGTGTTATTTTGCCCTTTTAATCTTTTCTTTTTATTGGCCAGTCTGAGATATGGCTTTTTCTTTGCAACTCTGCCTAGAAGGCCAGCAACCCAGAGTCGCCTCTTCACTGTTGACATTGAGACTAGTGTTTTGCAGGTACTGTATTTCTGATCAATTTGATGTTATTTGAATGGACCATTTTTTAAAGATTTTCTTTCAAAAACAACGACATTTCTAAGTGACCCCAAACTTTTGAACAGTAGTGTACATATGCAGGAGGAAGTTGGAATAGGCTCACAAGGTACCTTACCTATTTGTAATGACTATAGTTAAAAGATACACATTTGCTGTAGCTTCAAATAATAATTTTTTCAAAATGATATTGCTCCCATCTGTATTCATTATGTGCAGATGTCATTGGCTTGAATAGCACATGTTATGGTTTGCACCTTTCACCACTCTTCAGACCCTAAACACACTACTCGACGAACTGGCTGACAATAACAGGATTTCCTTAATCGTGCCTTCACATCATGCCAATGCTGTGTTAATATGTTATTTCAGGGGAACTCTAAGTTACTAGTGCTTCACATGGACTTCTTTAGAAGTTCAGACTGGGCTGTTCTTCAGTTTATTGGATAGCTGGAGCAGAAGAAAACAGCAACAACGTAACACTTCCATCCATGCCAATTGAGACCAAACGTCTACTGTCAGTAATGCAATTCCCGAGAAAAGCTGGGTGTTTTCACTGAATTTGCTTGGTCCTGGAACAGCTTGTAGGTACGGTTTTGCTGGGATAAAGCTGACCTTTAATCACATTATGCTCGTGCATGCTTGGCACCCCGGTACTCTGTGGGAGAACTGAACTTCAAGTACTACACTACTGGCCATTCCTGCCATCCACTGAGGGCTGACCTTGAAAAGTAGAGCAGAGTTGTCTTGAAGCAAATGAGCAGCTGATATCATTTGAAAGACAGTTGGGAGGATGGTCATTACCTGAATTAATAGTGACAGTTTCCTCTGGGAGAGGGGTGACTGACTGGTGTCACCCGTCTATGATCTACAGGCATGATATCTCTAACCTGTCACCTCTAATATCAATCCATTTTCAGTCAAATTTGGTGTCTGACCTAAGGATAAGATGTGTCCGGTCTGCCTTAGATCTAGATGATTCGTTTTGGTTTTCATTTGTGAACAATTTGCATTTCAAGGTGATTTAAGCTGGGATAAGTGGTTACACTCCAACACGTTATGTAACTATACACAATGTGCATGTACCAGGTGACTGTTAATGAGTACAGATGTTATGCATTATTGGACACTTGACATAACAGCGAATGATATCAGTAAATATTAATGGAGCCATTGCAGGTGTTTAATTGAATTGCTTATTTACTCCGACACAAGGCTAATTACTCACTCAATTAAATCCTGGAATCAAATGGAATTAAATCTTCAAAATGTTCCTGAAAGTAGCTTACAGTGATAGAGATGTGCCTGAAAGGGACAGAATGAGTGGCTGCTTGGCCTCAGGTGAGAGGGAACCTGCCTTCAGTCTTTGGCAGGAGCTTTTCATGCCTCTTGCAGACACCTTGCGAGTAAAAGCTCACCGACATATTCAGCTCAACAATGACACGTCACAGAAATCATGCTCAACTCCCTTGCAGGAACATTATGTTTGCAGTCACATTCTGAGAAACGATATTTGAGTGTAACTTTACATCCATTAGATATTAAATGTTTAATTCAAATACCTAAAACATAAAGCATATTTCAACTTGGGCAAGACTCAGCTTGATATTCAACATTTGTGAAAAATGTTGTGGGTCATGAATTTGATCGGTGACTCTTTCACTGGTGCCCACATTGGTCATGAATACCTGTTTGGATCGTTTGTCCCCGTCTGACCACTAATGTTCGTACATTAGCCAAAGGCCAAGCCCCATAACTGTCTGGACTCATCCTAATGATATGTGCAGATCCTATCCCACAGAGGGCTGGCCCCAGCGCGGCAGGGCCTGGCAGATCTGGACAGAGTTTACCCATCCAAGCCCTAACCGCCGTCCAGATGGCTCAGTCCCAGCTGAACCCAGTGACAGTTGCTATTATTTCCACCCTTCATGCTTGGGGGCGTCTGCAATTCATAACGCAAAAGGGGGTAAGGATAATTGCTGTTTTTGCCCAAGGTTTATAATCGAAGAAGAAGAAAAAGAGGCGGAACATAATAGAAATAGTGGTATGATTCAGGTAGTGGCAGAATGCAATTTGTATAAACTGATGAATAATTGTGAGTGATGGGAAACATGAATTATTGCAGTAATGGTGGCATGTTGAAAAGGGAACAGTAGCAGTTGTCAGGTCACATGCATTCATACAGTAACGGAAGTAATTGGATTCTCTGGGGAATTTGTACACCGTCTGTCTCAGCTAACAGGTTCATAATGGTTACTGTCATAATCGTTGATGGCAAGCCATTGCTTTCATGTAATAAACAACTTGCCTCTGTGTTACGTTACATAACTTATTTTTGTACCTGTGCTTTCTCCGCTTTTAAATGTGGTTAGGCCAATTGCGTCATTCCATATACTTGCTACTACACATTCTCATGACAAATCCTCTCCAATTGTATATCTGTTTATACTCCGCTGGTTCTCTCTACACTCTCCTCATGTAAATGTGCAAATAAGCATCCTGCTGAATCTATATTCGTTGTTTCTTACATCCAGGACATCATTTGTAATCATTCTACAGATGGCGAGACAAAATTGCTTCCTGGCAGGTGAAAAGGTGTCATATACATTTAAATAAACATGGCTTCAGAGATAGTTGGAGGCTCTGGATTTCCTGGCAGAGGGTAATGAATGACCGACTTAAAGCGCAGCGTCTCCTTTGAGATGCACAATATGCTTTAGACAAAAGACTCCCACGCCAAAGCACTCGCAGAGTCCCATTTCTCCGCGGTTCGCTTACATTGTCTTAATGCTAAAGCCCATAGCCATGCATCTTGAAGTTATTGCCAAGCACAGATTGGACAACATTGTCAAGCAATATCAAATAGGCTACATACAGTGTCTTCAGAAAGTATTCATACCACTTGACTTATTCCACATTTTGTTGTGTTACAGCCTGAATTCAACATTTATTATATATTTTTGAACAAATTCTCACCCATTATTACTTTAGTACCTTGTTGCAAACAGGATACATGTTTTGGAATATGGTTTTATTCTGTTCAGGCTACCTTTTCACTCTGTCAATTAGGTTAATATTGTGGAGTAACTACAATGTTGTTGATCCATCCTCAGTTTTCTCCTATCACAGCCATGTAACTGTTTTAAAGTAACCATTGGCCTCATGGTGAAATCCCTGTGTGGTTTCCATCCTCTCCGGCAACTGAGTTTGGAAGGATGCCTGTATCTTTGTAGAGACTGGGTGCATTGATCCACCATCCAAAGTGTAATGAATATCTTCACCATGCTCAAAGGAATATTCAATGTCTGCTTTTTTCTTTTTTACCTATCTACCAATAGGTGTCCTTCTTAGCAAGGCATTTGAAAACTCCCCCGGTCTTTGTGATTGAATCTGTGTTGGAAATTCACTGCTCGATTGAGGGACTTTACAGCTGTATTGTGGGGTACAGAAATGAGGTTGTCATTCAAAATCATGATGAGCACTATTATTGCACACAGAGTGAGTCCATGCAAATTTATAAGCACATTTTTACTCCTGAACTTATTTAGGCCGGTCATAACCAAGGCTTGGCAAGCAGCATACAACCCTGTATCCCACTGCTGGCTTTCCTCAGAAGCTACTGTAAGCAGGGTTGGTCCTGGTCAGTCCCTGGATGGGAGACCAGATGCTGCTGGAGGGCCAGTAGGAGGCACACGTTCCTCTGGTCTAAAAAAATAAATCCCAATGCCCTAGAGCAGTGATCGAGGACATTGCCCTGTGTAGGGTGGACTGTTAAAGAGGTGTCCTGACTCTCTGTGGTCACTAAAGATCCCATGGCATTTATTGCAAGAGTAGGGATGTTAACCCTGGTGTCCTGACTAAATTCCCAACCTGGCCATCATGGCAACTTAAGCATCCCTAGCTTTCAATTGGCTCATTCATCTCCCCTGTAACTATTCCCCAGGTTGTTGCTGTAAATGAGAATGTGTTCTCGGTCAATTTACCTGGTTTATAAATAAGAAAGGGGTTAAATAGTTACTGACTCAAGACATTTCAGCTTTTAATTAACATTATTCCACTTTGTAATTACTTTGGTATATTGTGTAGGCTAGTGAACAAAAACATCTAAGTATAATCCATTTTTAATTCACGCTCTAACACAACAAAATGTGGAAAAAGTCAAGGGGTGTAATGAATACTTTCTGAAGGCACTGTATATGGGAAAAAAAGTTTTGTCAGTGAAAATAAAAGTTGCGGTGATATGTATTGAAGAACATAAGTATATTGTCACAGAATTGATGCCCACAAGTGAAAGAATAAAATCTATTTGTCAAGCAATGTGCTCTGAAGGACAAATTCTAAAAAGTGGCCTACCTTGACTTGTCTGTGTGAAGTTCTGAATTTGTTTCCTTGAAAGAAGGAATGCTAATCTTCATTCCAAATTCTGAGCTGCACCAAATGACACCATTGCATGTCACCGCAGAAATATTCCAGTAGATAAGCTTGAAAATTGTTCAATTTGGTATAGAAGCGTGAAAATAGAATAGAATTGTATTATTTTCACTTTCAAAGTGGTGTGTTAAATAAAACAGTAGTTACAATGATATATAATATGACATTATATACTGTGTCACTTTTAAGAAATATTACAAGAACTCTGCCCTGTACATGCCACTCAATGTAAAATCCCATAGGAATGCATCATGTCCAGCAGGAACAGAAGTAACCCATTTTAACAAAATCCCTTTATGATGAGACCCCAAAACTTTTTACAAAAGCCAGGATATATCTAATTACAGATGTCTAGCTATAGTGCCAAATGTGACTGGTTACCAACGTAATTAGAGCAGTAAAAATAAATGTTTTGTCATACCCGTGGTATACAGTCTGATGTACCATGGCTGTCAACCATTCAGCATTCAGGGCTCGAACCACCCAGTTTATAATATATTATATACCATTGTAACTAGTAGACTTCAGGGAACACTTACAGTGTATCACATTTTTAGAGTGCAAAAGGTAAATCAAGTATTTAATACACCACTTTGCAAGTGACAATGTAATTTTTTTTTACAGTGATTTCTGAATATTTGTAAAATAAAATGCAATAATCAAGGTAAGAACAAAGACCATATGGTTTTGGTATTTGACTAAATGTATTCCCCAAACCAATACAAACATTTAAAGCTATTTTGAGGCCATATAGAACCAACATAGGGGAAGCCATGACCCAAAATGAAAAGCTGGTAAATGCTGTGGGTAGTGACACATTTGGATGGTCCTTTGCATGATTCCCTTACTTGTGTGACATTGCTCTGTATCCTTGTATAACCCTCAGATCTCAACTGTGACATCTCTGCTCATCCTTCAATGCAATGATTGCGGCAACCTGGCCTCTTGCTGCACTTAATCAAGAAATCAATCACCAAGTTTAGTGTTTGCTAAGCACTATATTCCATCAGTACAGCACTTCATCTCTTTAGGAAATACTTTAATTTCTTTATGACAATGAAGTAAAGATGAAATGTAGTGTAATGTACTTATTACATTTCCTTTTCCTCTATACATCCAAATAACAGTGATACATTAATATAATAGAAGATCCTGCTCTAAGGCCCAAAATGGAAAAGAAAAATGGTCTCAAACATCCTTATTGTTCAAGATTCCAATTCCCTTTTGGTGTAAATAATCAAATGGGCCTATTGCCATGGTACATCAATGCAGCAAAATATTTTTGAGATCAATTATTTGAAGTGAGTACCTGATCACAGTCCAGCAAAAATGACATACAGTATAAATTAGATACACAATAAGGATAGTATGTATCAGGATTTGCAAGGTAAATTCCTAACACTATGAACACTTATGAACCCCTCCCGAGTGGCGCAGCGGTCTACGGCACTCCATCTCAGTGTAAGAGGCAGCACTACAGTCCCTGGTTTGAATCCAGGCTGTATCACATGCAGCTGTGATTGGGAGTATCATAGGGCAGAGCACAATTGACCCAGCGTCTTACGGGTTTGGCCTGGGTAGGCCGTCATTGTAAATAAATGTGTTCTTAATTAACTGACTTTTCTAGTTAAATAAAGGTTAAAATAAAGCGTTTATATTTTACTCTTCAAAGGGATCTTACTCAACCAACTGCCAACACATTGACGAGTGTCAGTTTCCAGAATATAACCTTGATGCCTCACATACTGTGAATCCAGAACACCTCAATAACATTGATTGACTGCTCATAGAGTAGAGAGAAAGAATATCATAGACAATTGGCTTTAACCAGTGGTGTAAAAATACTTTAAAGTACTACTTAAGTCGTTTTTTGGGGTATCTGTACTTTACTTCACTACATTCCTAAAGAAAACAATGTACTTTTTACTCCATAGATTTTCCCTGACACCCAAACGTGCTCATTACATTTTGAATAGCTAGTAGGACAGGAAAATCATAAAATTCATGAACTATTGCCTCTGATCTGGCAGACTCACTAAACACAATTGCTTTGTTTGTAAATTATGTCTGAGTGTTGGAGAGTGCCCCTGGCAATCCTTAAATAAAAAACAACATTGTGTCATCTGGTTTGCTTAATACAGGGAATTTGTGTCACGTTCTGACCTTAGTTCCTTTGTTTTGTCTTTGTTTTAGTATGGTCAGGGCGTGAGTTGGGGTGGGCAGTCTATGTTATTTTTTCTATAATTTGGGATTTCTGTGTTTGGCCTGGTATGGTTCTCAATCAGAGGCAGCTGTCAATCGTTGTCCCTCATTGAGAACCATACATAGATAGCCTGGTTTCACATTTGAGTTGTGGGTGATTCTTTTCTGTTCAGTGTATTTTTTTTATTCACCGTTCAGGACTGTTTCGTTTTGTCTCATTCTCGTTATTTCGTTTTCTGGTGTTCATGTAAATAAAGTACCATTATGGACACTTACCACGCTGTGCATTGGTCCGATCTCTCCTACTCCTCCTCAGAGGAAGAAGATGAGCGTTACAATTTGAAATGTTTCTTGTTTTACTTTTACATATTTTAGCAATTACATTTACATTTGATACTTAATTTAAAACCAAATCCTTTTTCTTTTTTTCAAATAGTATTTTACTGGGTGGTGTATGTCGAGGTGACTTTTAGAATTACTCTCTTGTAAAATGTAGAGGTACTGTATGGATTTCTTAGTGTCAGCTACCCTCGTCAATCCCCAATCATCACCACTTCATTTCATCAAAAACTTTGGTGCGGTTGAGGCCAAGATTCCATCGAACTTGCTTTGATTAAGATGTTATTTTCTTTGTAGTAGGCTACCATGGAAACTTGCCTCTGCTGAGGAATTGGAGAGTGTGCCCACGGACAGGCTGTGGTAATCAGACCTATGTCTTTTGGAAATAGATTGCTATTGATCTGTTTCCTCTAAAATAACATTAGAGAGCAGATGTGCAATGATCTGTCAGAAATGCAGCATGAAATAGCCATAGCTGATAACATCTTGTTCCAGTAGTAACACCATTGGTGGCACCCCCAGTTTTCCTCTGTGATTGTAGTACACGTGGTATTAATGTGGTTGCAACATCAATGATCTCATGAATATGTACCTATTAGTAATGGTTGGAGCCAAAAGTCACAACATATTTTGTCCCACTTCTACTTCTTATCTTTCAGCAAGACGTATCAATTTACTGAATAACAACCCACTCGATATAGACATCAGTTCAATGTCTAGTTTTGATTTACATTTGGTTGAGTTGTCAACTAATGTGAATTCAACAAACAAATGTCACCCTGTGACGTCATTGGATTTAGGTTAAAAGTTGGGTGAAAAAAGAATGCAATTCTCTTACGACTTTTTGCAATTTCAATCAGTTTTCCATTTTGATTCAACATCATCACATTGGATTTTCTTGTTGACATTACATAGAAACAACGTTGATTCAACCAGTTTTTGCCCAGTGGGAAACAACAATGTGTGATGCATTGTGTAAACACCATAAGTTATGTATGTAATGTTTACTTTATTGGCACACAATCCTTGCCTTTTCTTATGTCTCCTGTTTTGTTGAGCAACAAACAAGGAGAAATGTCAACCATAGTATGGGGAAAATGCTTCATGATTCAAAGCAGATGGTTATATGCTAAAACGACTGTATATGCATTCCTTTAATTATAGCCTACTCATGGTCATGTAAAAGATGAAAAGAAAAGTAAGGAGTACAAGAGTTTGTCATGAATCTTGTTCTACAGGTAGCTCTGCAGAGTGGTCACTTGCTGACACAGCCACAAAGTCTGTTCAAATCTGATTTTAAACCTAAACCAAACCCTAACTTTAACCACACTGTCACGGTCGTTATAATGAGGAGACCAAGGCCCAGCGTTGTAAGCGTACATTCTACTTTAATTCATGAAAGAACACGGAACAAACTATCAAAATGAACCGTGACGCTAATAAGCGTAGTGCAGACAGGCAACTAAACATAGACCAAGAACCCACAAAATACTCAAGGAATATGGCTACCTAAATATGGTCCCCAATCAGAGACAACGATAAACAGCTGCCTCTGATTGAGAATCAATCTAGGCAACCATAGACATATAAACACCTAGACTTACAAAAACCCCTAGACAATACAAAAACTAAACAAACCACCCTCGTCACACCCTGACCTAACCAAAATAATAAAGAAAACAAAGATAACCAAGGTCAGGGGTGACACACACTGCTAACCCTAATGTCTTACCCTAACCGTAAATTAAGACCAAAAAGACGATTTTTGTTTTCATGAATTAAAAAAAATAGCCAATTTTGACTTTGCAGCTGTGTATATATATATATATAAACACAGTACCAGTCAAAAGTTAGTAATCCAGAAAGGTAGGGCAAAGGTACAGGACGGAAGACAGGCTCGGGGTCAGGGCCGGCAGAATAGTCAACACTGGGATAACTAGGCTTGACGAAACAAAACGAACTGGCAACAGACAAACATTTTTTTGAATAAAGAGAACACAGATATAAATACACGGGATAATGGGGAAGGTGGGTGACACCTGGAGGGGGGTGGAAACAATCACAAAGACAGGCGAGGACCCAGCACCTCTCCTTCGGGCCGTAACCCTCCCAGTCAAACAGGTACTGGAAACCCCTGCCCCAAAGTTGAACCTTCAGGAGACGCCTCACCGTGTATGCCGGTTGGCTGTCGATGAGACAGGGGAGAGGGGCAGGCTGGAAACAGGAGACAAAGGGCTGTGAGATATGGGTTTAACTCTGAACACATGAAAGGTAGGACCTATATGAAGGGTACGGGGCAACAGAAGACGAACAGCAAAGGGGCTAATGATTTTGGAGATGGGAAACGGGCCGATAAACCGGGGGAGAGTTTGCGGGATTCCACCCGGAAGGGCAGATAGCCATACCTTCTGCCCGAGACAATACCGGGGAGCCGGGGTCCGGTGGCGATCTGCTTGTCCTCAATACCTGGAGGTGGTCTTGAGCTCCTGAGCTCCAAATAGGCTCTCCTCCAGGTACGACGACAGCGGCGGACAAACATCTGGGCAGAAGGTATGCCGACCTCTTCCTCCTGCTCAGGGAAGAGCGGGGGCTTATACCCCAGAGAACACTCAAAGGGTGATAAGCTTGTGGCAGAGCAGGGAAGGGTGTTGCGGGTGTATTCGACCCACACAAGCTGCTGGCTCCAGGTGGTGGGGTTGGCGGAGACCAGGCAGTGCTGAGTAGTCTCTAGGTCCTAGCTGGCTCGCTCTGACTGGCCGTTGGATTGGGGTTAGAACCCGGAGGACAGGCTGGCCGATGACCCAATGAGGGTGCATAACGCCTTCCAGAACCGGGATGAGCACTTAGGACCCTGGTCAGAAACCATGTCAACTGGTAGTCCATGGATCCGGAAGACGTGCTGCAGCATGAGCTGGGCCGTCACTTTGGCAGAGGGTAGTTTGGGGAGAGGAATTAAGTGGGTGGCTTTGGAAAACCGATCCACCACAGTCAGGATGGTGGTGTTGCCATCAGATGGGGGAAGACCCGTGACAAAGTCCAGGGAGATGTGAGACCAGTGATGGTGAGGGACAGTCAAAGGTTGGAGGAGACCAGCCGGAGCTTGCTGAGGAGTCTTGTTCTGTACACAAACCGTTCAAGCGGCGATGAATGCAGAGATGTCAGGGACCATGGTAGGCCACCAAAAGCATTGTCGCACAAAAGCCAGGGTCCGACGGGAGCCCATGTGGCAGGAAAGTCTGGAGGAGTGGGCTCACTCCAGGACCTTGGAGCGAACCTTGACGTTTTCCTTTTTTTTTTACGTCACAGCCCTACTTTCAAATGGATTAAGTACACACAACACACAACACAATACCCAATACCCCATAACGACAAAGTGAAAACAGGTTTTCAGAAATGTTTGCAAATGCATTAAAACAGAAAGGTTCCACAGTTGACAGTGCATATCAGAGCAAAAACCAAGCCATGAGGTCAAAATAATTATTCATAGAGCTCCAAGACAGGATTGTGTTGAGGCACAGATCTGGGGAAAGGTACCAAAAAATGTCTGCAGCTTTGAAGTTTCCAAACAAAACAATGGCCTCCATCATCCTTGGAACCACCAAGAATCTTCCTTGAGTTGGCCACTTAGCAAAACTGAGCAATCGGTGGAGAAGGGCCTTGGTCGGGGAGGTGACCAAGAACTTGATGTTCACTCTGACAGAGCTCCAGAGTTCCTCTGTGGACATGGGATACCTTTCAGAAGGACAACCATCTTTGCAGCACTCCACCAATCAAGCCTTTATGGTAGAGTGGCCAGATGGAAGCTACTCCTCAGTAAAAGGCACATGATAGTCCGCTTGGAGTTGCCAAAAGGCAGCTAAAGGACTCAAGATTTTCTGGTCTGATGAAACCAATACTGAACTTTTTGGCCTGAATGCCAAGTGTCACGTCTGTAGGAAACCTGGTACCATCCCTGCTTTGAAGAATGGTGGTGGAAGCATCATGCTGTAGGGATGTTTTTCAGCAACAGGGACTGAGAGACTAGTCAGGATCGAGGGAAAGATGAACGGAGCAAAGTACAGAGAGATCGTTGATGAAAACCTGCTCCAGAGCGCTCAGGACCTCCGACTGGGTCAAAGGTTCATCTTCCAATAGGAAAATGATCCTAAGCACACAGCCAAGACAATGCAGGATTGGCTTCAGGACAAGTCTCTGAATGCCCCTGAGTGGTCCAGCCAGAGCCCGGACTTGAACCCGATCAAATATCTCTGGAGAGACCTGAAAATAGCTGTGCCACGATGCTCCCATCCAAGCTTGAGAGGATCTGCAGAGAAGAATGGGAGAAACTCCACAAACAAACAGGTGTGCCAAGCTTGTAGACTCATACCCAAGAAGACTGGCGGCTGTAATCGTTGCCAAAGGTGCTTTAACAAATTACCAAGTAAAGGGACTGAATACTTATGTAAATGTAATATTTCAGTTTTTTTCTATATATATCCAGTACCAGTCAAAAGATTGGACACACCTACTCATTCCAGTTTTTTTTTTTTTACTATCTTTTACATTGTAGAATAATAATGAAGACATCAAAACTATGAAATAACACATATGGAATCATGTAGTAACCAAAAAAGTGTTAAAAAACGTATATATATTTGAGATTAGTAGCCACCCTTTGCCTTGATGACAGCTTTGCATGCTCTTTGCATTATATATATATATATATATATATATATATATATATATATATATACTGTCAAAGTTAATACATTTACACATCTGTTAAACTATTTATAGGCAATTTAATTGTGATGGGGAATGACACAGTCCAAACATAAAATAGCACGACCAGACAGCTTTTGGAAACAGAAAGGTCAAGCACCAACTGTTTTGTCAACTTTATTTTTCATCAAAGTGAGTCAAGTTTATTGTATCTGTTAAACATCTGATGAGAATGTAATAGTCAGCTTTGGCAGCACACCATTTACAGAAATTATAAATCATGGCACGACAATTAGTACTATTACAGATGCTGTATCTTAATTTAAGCCAGTTTCACACAGCAGGAAAAAACTCCTACAGCAACATGACATGTGAATTGTTATGTAGATTATAATTGATGGACATTTTTTGGGGGGTGGTTAATATTTTCGTTAGGGCATATCAAGTCTGACATATTAAAGTAGAAATTACAAATGTTAGAAGCCTTTTTGAACCTTAAATACACTACAAGTTTGCATTTCCTTCTATGCGGGAAAATTCCTGCAACAACAGGATGATCAAATTAAGATACAGCATCTGTATATGTTGGTGTCATATATATCAGGGGTATTCAAATATTACCCTACGAGGTCCACAGTCTGCTGGTTTTCTGTTCTACCTAATAATTAATTGCACCCACATGGTGTCCCAGGTCGAAATCAGTTGCTGGTTTGAGGGGGAAAATGAAAGGAAACAAAGCAGCTGAACTGGCTTCGAGGACCAGATTTGAATTTGAGGGTTCTAGATACTGATTCTATGACTATTGGAAGTTCATAAAGGTAGAAACAATCCCTTGGATACTCGCACATAGCTCGCACATAATTCATGATCCAATTTTTGATAGACTCTACAAGTTACTGAGGGAGATGGAAGAGAGGGTAGAAGCCAACCTTAGCTCGGAAACTATAATCTTACAGAAATATTTCCCTGACTCATTGATAACAGGCATGTCTTGTTTGTCACGGGTGGCTGATATCACAGTGTGGGTTTTATGGCAAAAAAAGCAACATAGCCTTGACATCAGCTTCAGTTATATCTCTGTTTTGCTTGTCACTCTGGGCTAAACTAAAATAGAAGCCTCTCTGCCAGAGCAGCCTGCAGTCTCATGAGCAACCCACATCATAAAACACAGGTAACAGAGTGAGGGCTAAGGTAAGTGTAACAGCAAATCTCTCCTCGAACAAAAAACAATAAACGATAACGTGAAATCTACAAAAACCGAAACAGTACCGTGTGGCGACAAACACTCACACGCCTCCCCCCCCCTCCCCCCCAAAGGTGCGGACTCCGGACGCAAAACCTGAACCTATAGGGGAGAGTCTGGGTGGGACTCTGTCCGCGGTGTCGGCTCTGGCACGGGTCGTGGACCCCAATTCAGTATAGTTTTGGTGCGCCTCTTAGCCCGCCTCCGTGGCCTCTTTAGAGAGGCGAACCTCGCCGCCGATCTTGGACTGGGGACCCACGCCACGGGTCCCGGATGGACGGGAGACTCCGGCAGCACCGGACAGGCGGGAGGCTCTGGCAGCGCACAACAGGCGGGAGACTCCGGCAGCTCCGGAGTGAAAGGTGCAGCTCCGGCAGCTCCTGGCTGGCTGACGGCTCCGGCAGCTCCTGGCTGGCTGACGGGTCCGGCAGCTCCTGGCTGACGGCTCCGGCAGCTCCTGGCTGGCGGCTCCGGCAGAACCTGGCTGGCTGACGGCTCTGGCGCTGACTGACGGCTCCGGCAGCTCCTGGCTGGCTGACGGCTCCGGCAGCTCCTGGCTGACGGCTCCGGCAGCTCCTGGCTGGCGGCTCCGGCAGAACCTGGCTGGCTGACGGCTCTGGCGCTGACTGGCGGCTCTGGAAGCTCCTGGATGACTGGCGGCTCTGGCAGCTCCTGGCTGACTGGCGGCTCTGGCAACTCCTGGCGGCTCTGATGGCTCAGGACAGAATGGCGGCTCTGACGGCTCAGGACAGACGGGAGACTCTGGCGGCTCAGGACAGACGGGAGACTCTGGCGGCTCAGGACAGACGGGAGACTCTGGCGGCTCAGGACAGACGGGAGACTCTGGCAGAGCTGGAGAGGAGGAAGGCTCTTGCGGCGCTGGACAAGCGGGAACACCTGTAGTCAGAAGACGGAGAGACAGCCTGGTGCGGGGGGCTGCCACCGGAGGGCTGGTGAGTGGAGGTGGCACTGGATAGACCAGACCGTGCAGGCACACTGGGGCTCTTGAGCACCGAGCCTGCCCAACCTTACCTGGTTGAATGCTCCCGGTAGCCAGGCCAATGCGGCGAAGTGGAATAGCCCGCACTGGGCTGTGCTGGCAAACCGGGGACACCATGCGTAAGGCTGGTGCCATGTACGCCGGCCTGAGGAGACGCACTGGAGACCAGATGCGTAGAGCCAACTTCATGGCACCTGGCTCGATGCCCACTCTGGCCCGGCCGATACGAGGAGCTGGAATGTACCGCACCGGGCTATGCACCCGCACCGAGGACACCGTGCGCTCCACCGCAAAACATGGTGCCTGGCCGGTCCCTCTCACTCTCTGGTAACCCCGTGTGCCCCCTCCCAAGACATTTTTGGGGCTGCCTCTCAGGCTTCCAGCCGCTCTGCCGTGCCAGCTCCTCATAATGCCGCCTCTCTGCTTTCGCTCCCTCCAGCTCTGCTTTGGGGCAGTGATATTCCCCTTTGCCGTCCAAAATCTCCTCCCAAGTCCATTTCTCCAAATATCGCTGCCTCTCCTGCTGCTGCTGCCTGTTACCACACTGCTTGGTCCTCGGTTGGTGGGTGTTTCTGTAACGGCAGATCTCCTCTTCGTCTGAAGAGGAGTAAGGATCGGACCAAGATGCAGCGTGGTAAGTGTCCATAATGTTTTTAATAAAGACAAATGAACACTTGAAACCAAAAAAACAATGGCGACAAAACTCACACGGACACAAACACCCATCTACCAACGTGAAACCCAGGAAATTCTCAATCAAAACTAACGAACATTTACATTTACATTTACAATCAAGTCATTTAGCAGACGCTCTTATCCAGAGCGACTTACAAATTGGTGCATTCACCAAACAGTGGAACAGCCACTTTACGTGCATCTAAACAAACACCCATCTACCTTAAAACAGTGAAACCCAGGTCCTGGCCTAGGGAGTTTGATTCTCAATCAGAGACAACTAACGACAGGCCTGCCAGTCTGATTGAGAACCAGGTACTGAGGTGCCGTTCCCCTCACAGCTCCGAAACAGAAACCAAACATAGCAAAACAAACATAGACTGCCCACCCCAACTCACGACCTGACCATACTAAATAAAGACAAAACAAAGGAAATAAAGGTCAGAACGTGACAGTAAGGGACTTTAAAATAATATGTACCTGACCAGCAGCAACAGAAGTTACCTTTATTCACTTCATTACTGATCAGAATGACATAAAGCCTTCAGAGGTTGTGCATTAACTGATATACAGTAGTAGCTGTTGTTTTGTCAGAAAGATTAAGTGAGCAGTGCACTTAAATCATTATGAAATATTGATATATGAAATATCTTCTTCCTGTTTGTAATGTAGACCAAACTAATTCAATGTTCTAAAAATCTGTGTACAAACTTTCTGTATTTGAGGGCAGTGGTGGAAAATGTAACCAGGTAAGCAACTTTTACTTCAGTAAAAGTAAAGATACCTTAATAGAAAAGGACTCAAGTAAAGGTGAAAGTCACCCAGTAAAATACTATTTGAGTAAAAGTCTAGAAATAGTTGGTTTTAAATATAGTTAAGTATCAAAAGTAACTGTTCAAATATAAAATGACACCCCAAAACTATATTTTGGTATTTGTTTCATTAGTCCATGGT
This sequence comes from Oncorhynchus keta, assembly GCF_023373465.1. Classification (NCBI taxonomy): domain Eukaryota; kingdom Metazoa; phylum Chordata; class Actinopteri; order Salmoniformes; family Salmonidae; genus Oncorhynchus; species Oncorhynchus keta. The sequence continues at coordinate 61,662,933 of NC_068434.1, read as the reverse complement.
TGACATTGTCTTAAAAAGCTAGGCCTGTGTCATTTTAAGAAGGAAGAGGAGGACATGATTCCACTGTAACATTACAACCCCTATTTTAATGTTCTCTCAGAAAACTTGGGATTGTAGACTCAAATAAAAAACAAAAACTTATTAAGACACAATTCCCCAAACTGGCCCTCAAGCAGTGGTGTAAAGTACTTAAGTAAAATTACTTTAAAGTACTTCTTATGTAGTATTTTGGTGTATCTGTACTTTACTATACTTTTGACAACTTGTAGTTTTACTTCACTATATCCCCCCAAAAAGTATGTACTTTTTACTACATGCATTTTCCCTGACATCCAAAACTACTCTTAACATTTTGAATGATTAGCAGGTCAGGAAATCTGTCCAATTCAATCACTTTTCAAGAGAACATCCCTGGTCATCCCTACTGCCTCTGATCTGGCGGACTCATTAGTCCATTGTTGACATAGTTTCAAAATGTTTTGTTTGTCACCAATCAAGATATACTGTATGACTTTCAAAATACATAAATCATCCACGTATGTATGAGTTCAGATTTCGGTCATACATTTACTTTACAACATAATTTTTTACATAACGTTGGCCATCTCTAAATCCTTCCATATTCATTGAGGGCCATTATCATTGTACATCTAAACATCCATACTGATAGAAATGGATAAAGCTTTTGATTTAAATGTATTTCTGGAGGATGACAGTATTTGAACGGCTAGGTTTGGTGCCAGAGGTTTCTACTGCCACCCTAATGTAAATTCCAACTCTAAATGACAGTATCTGTGAAGCAGGGGTGTTGCCTTGGCTACCCACCTGAGAGCTGCCTGAGAACTGACACACACAGCCAAATAAAATTCATCCATTAGCTTTATTCCAACAAACTTTGTTTGACAACAACTTTGCCCTAACTGACTAAAATGATTCTCCTCACAGCCTAATCCTATTAATAGGTCTCTCCTGACATTATAACGTACGTCATCTGCACATTTCAATGGTCATTAGGATCAAAAAAAAAAATGTTTTATTAGAATATTGAAAAATCTATATTTTATTGCTCTGCCTGTCCATTTCCCATGGTGACAGGCTATTTGCGAACGTCCATTCAAACTGCTCATATCCTTCGGGAGCACAAGGAAGCGGAAATGCTCAAATTAAATTAGCAGATGCAAGTATGAAAAGCAGCCAGAGATTAGTCTCGACAGCTGTCATCTTACCCTATACCTGCAACCTAGCCTGACAGGCTCCAGAACAAGAGCTTCTTTACAACTGACAGCATCACGATTACATTTGAAATGAGATCGTGGATAAAGATACACCCTAAAGTTCACCCCATGTTTTAGTATGGTTTATCGTTGTCTTGTATTGCTCATTAGCATATAACAGTAACTAAGAATGTTTCAATATGTGGGTCATTTTAACTGATTGCTTTGTGAATTGGTTCAAAAGACAAACCTAAATTCCGCTCCGTACTAAGCTTGACTTATTAATAGGAAAGTCGAATGAATGGGCTGCTGCACACCCACTGTGCACAAACGTCAATTCAATATCTATTTTACATTGGTTCGGCATAATTTCATTGTAATGATGTGGAAATAACGTTGATTCAACCGGTGTGTGCCCGATCTCAATATGGTTAAACTAGTGAGAAATATATGTGATTATTGTAAAAATGTGTGAGTTTGCTTCATTTACTAGCATCCTAAATTAAAGATGTTGAATTATTTTGCTATCTCGTATTCATTTCTATTACGCCGCTTTCCTTGATGTGGACAGTATGTGTTACTACATTACACAAGCGGATGTTTTGACCACGTTTAAACAGAGCGTACAACCCAAATGTTCAGCCTCCCGTTCTATTGATTTCAACGTGTAATTATATGAGTGATTAGCAAAACAGTGTTGTGTTACACTTACCTCATTGGAAAACCACTTCAATCAAAATGCAACACTTCAAAACGTGGCTGGCTGTGTTCTACAATTTGTCCTCTTCCAGATTGCGTGTTTTTTCAGCTGTGCTAGTGATATTGCACTTAATCAGGTAAAAAACTGCTGAATGAGTCTTAAGATGTGCTTCATTGTATTTATCTTGATGATATACCAGAAATCACCAAATCGCATTTGCCCGGCCAATTATTAATGCATCAGTGTTTAATCTTGAGTTTCACATCAATGCAACTTTCTGTGCTCGAACAATACAAAGCAAGACTCACCAATGCATGAGAAAAACAGCATATGTGATCAATGAGAGTGTCATGCACTGACAATGAAGAACATCACAGTGTGCTTCATCTGGGCCAAACACGAACAGTGGGGGGTTACTACAGCTTGATCTGCTATCTCAACTTTGTGGTCGTAACACATCGAGGTCCTAATGAATGAATGATTATGTGCCAGTAGAGATACTGAGAGAGTGAGGAGAGGGTTCCTAACTTTCTCCTTCAGCAGTGTCCCTGCATTATTTTTACAGAACTCAGAAGGTCTCGCTAAGTATGTGGCATCGATTGTTATTCTGTCTTTGACTTCTCCAGAATCTGTCAACATTCAGCTGGGCCTTCTGCCGAGAGCGGTGTGAATTCTGGAGTTGCCATGTACCCATCTGTCATTATGTTTACTTTCCTCGTGTTTTTCATCCCGCTGTTTTGTTGTTGATTCTGAGTTGTTCTGGCCTGCGGAAGGCATACGGATGGTCAGTGGGGGCTTGGGAAATGCATATGGCCTTAAAGATATCATTTACATGAACTAATGAAATCAACCTTAGCTCGCTGTCAGCTCCTGGTAAATATCAGGCTGCAGATATGAGCCCCTGTTGTTCAAAGCTGGCCCTGCAGAGTAAAAGCTGGGGTATATTGAGGCTCGGAAGAGATCTGTGTGGCGCCCGAGGCTTCTGTTTAGCCCAGTGGCATCAAAATCACCCACCCAATTCCCCTATGTTCTAACTGCACAGTGTAGAGCCAGGTCAGGCACAATGGAGGGACTTCATTCATTTTTTATATCACAGTAAGAATCCTCTGTGGCTCTGTGTACTATGCATGAACTGCTACTCCCTGATTTGTTGCATGGTAACTGGTCACTCAGTGTTTTGTTGGAATTTCTCCCTCAAAATTACCTTTTTATGTGTAGACTAGACAGGGTGAAATTATTTTCAGTCATTTAGCAGGCGCTGTTATCCAGTAGTGAGTGCATATATTTTCATGCTTTATTCATACTGCCCCCCCGTGGGAATCAAACCCACAACCCTGGGGTTGCAAGCGCCATGCTCTACTAACTGAACTACACAGGACTCTTTTCTGCGAGTCCACAGAGGCCTGGCTATTTTACGTATGTCACACAGAAATCAAACGCCACAGCAAAACCATGACTGGACCACAATAACAAACAAAACAGCTACAGATAACATTGAATTAAACAGTGTATTAAAAGTCTACAAAGGCCAGAGATGTGTGGTTCACTCTTAGTCGGTGGAGTGCACAAAACAGCATTCTCAGTGCACAAAACCATCTTCACAGTGGACACCTGACTAAGCTGATTGCCGGCGTTGTTTCCTTTGAATGGCATTAATCAAAGACCCACCTAGCCACTCTTAACGGGGAATTGACAAGGCCTCGTGTGAGAAGTGACGTGGTAGTTTGACCTTTGACAGAAATGCTCAAGTCTTTATTCAGAAGGCCTCTTGCTATTTGAAGGATGTGGGCCATCATGTGGCTTCATTCCGTTCTTTTCTAAGTTCTTTGATTTATGGCACACAGGATAATGATGTTTAACCATTCCGTGTTATCTACATGTGGAGGAATGTGCAGTTCTATACAAAGCAGTCATACCATCATGCATGGATTTCTGTCAGCAAAGGTCTTAGAAGTTGTTATACAGTCCCCATTAAATGGTTCATATGTTCACAGTGGTGTGATGCTGATTCAAAAAACGTATGGCATGCTGGTAGTATGGCATGCTGGTAGTATGGCATGCTGGTAGTATGGCATGCTGGTAGTATGGCATGCTGGTAGTATAGTATGGCATGCTGGTAGTATGGCATGCTGGTAGTATGGCATGCTGGTAGTATGGCATGCTGGTAGTATGGCATGCTGGTAGTATGGCATGCTGGTAGTATGGCATGCTGGTAGTATGGCATGCTGGTAGTATGGCATGCTGGTAGTATGGCATGCTGGTAGTATGGCATGCTGGTAGTATGGCATGCTGGTAGTATGGCATGCTGGTAGTATGGCATGCTGGTAGTATGGCATGCTGGTAGTATGGCATGCTGGTAGTATGGCATGCTGGTAGTATGGCATGCTGGTAGTATGGCATGCTGGTAGTATGGCATGCTGGTAGTATGGCATGCTGATAATGAACAGGTTGATATTGATTAAGCAGTGTGGAATAGGCGTCGTGCTTGGAAATGTCGGCATATTGTTTCTCTTTATATAAATGCAGTTTTTCCTGACCTCTGGCCTGTTGAGCAGTTACACTCATGGGGTGTGACCTCAGTGTGGCCCAGGGTCATGGGAAGACACAGTGTATTACCACAGTATAGATGAGCTCACACTGTGATTTACTGCTACTTCACTGGGGATGGTTAGACGGCTCAAATGGTCCTGCTGCAAACCTCCCTCTGGGGTAATGGTATTGCACTGCAAAGTGATCACTACATCACCTCAGCCATCTTAGCCACTGCATGACATACCAAGACCATGTGTTTATTCATGTGTGAGTCATCCAGCTTGGATTTGTCTTTTTGGGAAACAGCCTGTAGTTGATTTAATGAGTGACAAAGAAAAAAAAACGCAAGCAGAATGTGAAAGGAAGATAGGGATAGACTGGTGCTATCCAAAGTCTACTAAATCAGGCATGGTGAACCATCTTTCTAAACGGGCCTAAACAAGTGTCCATCTATTGATTTTTCCCCCCTGAAAAGATTTAATCAGATATCTGCCCAGATTCTGAAAGAACACATCTCTCTACTTAACCCTATTGTCACACATTCCAGTGGTCAGAGATTACATAATGAGTAATAGATACCACAGTAAGGGCCCTATTCAATCCGTAGCGCTGGAGATCCCATTTATAGTGGGATTTATAATTAAATGCAATGTTCTCACAGTTGCGGAGACTGCATTCACGGTAAACGCTGCATAATGTCAGCTCAATCAGAAATTACCTTTACATTTGAACACGGATCGTCCACAATACTTCGGCGATACGGATTGAGTCCAGGCCTAAGAGTAGAGATTGGCATAAATGCTCTAAATAGCCACATTCTATTGCAATAATTATATCTGCTGGTATCACACATTATCACGCTATTGTAAAACCGAAAATAACTCAAACGTAATTACATTCCATTCTAGTAGTATTCGTGCTTCTCATTACCATATTGCTGTAGGGAGGTAGAATGGTCAATTAGATTGACGATTAAATGAAGCCAACCAAGGTGAACAGGGTCAAGGTTGTGTGTCATTGGTTTAACAACATCGAAGGTCTATCTCTACCTAAGCTGCTTATCAATCAAGGATCTACAATGAACAATTCTAATGCATTTTCGGAGAGTTTTTGCATTGGAGGTGTGTAGAATATGCAACTGAACAAGCTTAAATAGAACGAGCACAACGTTACGATGGGGTCTCGGTCATTGGAAACAAATTCCTTTGAAAATCATCTTGTATTGTTATTTTGAAGTACTATTAGGGTCGTTATGTTCCTGGACACCTTTTTACCTCACTAGGCATAGCCAAGGAGAGTTAGAGACGTTATGTAAATCTCTGAATTGTTCATATTTTATGCATTCTGTGACTCAGGACACCCCGCTAAGAGTGTGTGTGTCTGTGTGCGTGTGTGCGTGTGTGCGTGTGTGTGTGTGTGTGTGTGTGTGTGTGTGTGTGTGTGTGTGTGCGTGTGTGCGTGTGTGCGTGTGTGCGTGTGTGCGTGTGTGCGTGTGTGTGTCAGCAGTACAGTGTAGAGAGGTTTTCATTGAACCTCTTTACTATGCTAAGGGGACAATCTGATTGCAAACAGCCTCTCCTTTCCTGCATGTGCCTTGTGCTTCAGACATAACTCACCAAACGCTAATTACACCCCCATCCACCAAAGGCACAGTGAGAGAGGCCACCTGCTGTGGAAACCTCTCCCTGACCTACCTTGGAGAAAGCCCCTCCGCACAACCCTCCATTCATCAATGGAATAATGAAATACAATACAAAGAATGGAACAAATGAGGGAGTTCTGAGAATAGAAAAAGACCCTCACATTTCATACCATTACACCCACATAACCTTAATTGGACTTTGATGTTGCTGGCCACTCACAGGAAATGGTACCCTTGCAAGTGCTACTGGGAATAAGTTGAAATGTATCACAGGTGAATGGGTGACCACCTGCGTAATGCTCTCAGGTAATTGAAATGGAGGATACGTGCTCACTGGTGCATTTATTCTCCCCCCAAAAGAAAGACATCCAAGTTAACTTTTTGAAAGAACTTTTGCAAAGCAAGTACTTTCAAATATTTCCTGCTGAGAAGTGGATTACCTTATTGATTGGTTCTTCATTACTCATGCAGTATCAAAGTGGAAATACATTTATGGAGTGAACTCAAAGCACTTTGTCCCCCCCCATCTTTAAGTTTATAATAATATATAAATAATATTTCCTGAATTAGAAACGCTTATTGAAAAATGACAGCATTACTAGAATAGCTGTGGGGCATGCTCCTTCATCACAAGGTTACACCTTACCTTAGGGACATAGCATTTACATCAGCATATATTCTTTTGGCCGTGTGATTCATCCAACTAAAGATAACGCACACATACATACAGTATATACCTTCACATACCTGGAACATTCAAATCCCATCCTCCATACAGGCATACACACCAGTGAGGCTGCTGAGGGGAGGACAGCTCATAATAATGGCTGGAAAGGAGCGAATGGAATGGCATCAAACACATGGAAACCATGTCTTTGATGTATTTGGTAGCATTCTACTCCAGCTGTTACCACGAACCTGTCCTCCCCAATTAAGGTGCATTAACCTCCTGTGATACACACACCATACTCTGTATGTACGGCACCTGGCAACATGTGTTGTTTGTATACACTATTTGCCTGTATATTTGGTCTAGAGTCTACAGTCTGTCTGTATATTTGGATTGAGCTAGAGTCTATGCATCTCAAATGATCCTCTGTAACTCGTGTTGGCACTGTCAGAGGCATGTCAGTACAACATTTGTACAGGTGACAAATCTATCTGCAAGGAAAACATCTTCATACAATGAGCATTTTGCTGACTGCATAGCGGTGAGTTTTAATGGTTTAGAACCCGTCCTAAAGTGCTGTGCCACACGTTGCTTAGGTAAGTGCAACCCTTAAGAGCTGTTGCGTGCGCTCTCCCGCCATTGGAAAACAATGGCTAGTCTAGTACAATGACATTCTTGTTTTTATGATGTGAAACCGGCTTGGGACAAAGTGGGACAAAATCTGTTTTCACAACAGTGTCATCTCAGTGTGGTAAGCATCACATCTGACCAGACAAAATGGTATTTGTGTTGAATCCGTGACGTTCGATGCAACAACAACAACAAAAACATGCTCAAGCCGACAAGGGAACACATCTGACAGGATATTTATGAGGTGTGGGTGACAGGCACTGTGGGATCACTTCTTCCAAGCTCAATCACACAAACACATGCACACATAAACACAAGAACACAAAGACCTACACCTTGCTGCGGAAGATGAGACAGGCTGCGTTCATTTTCTACTTTGACAACTAAATAAATGTGCTTTGACAATATTTGACAAATGTTCCATGATATTAGAAGAAAAATGTACCTAACCTAAATGTCAGTATACCGTATGCCCCCACACGCAGCAGAGGCAAATGTTGCTGTATACTTTACAGAAAGTGGGATTTGAAAATGTGATTAACAAAATAAAATGTCATGGAGAGAGTACTATCTGATACTGGTGAAGTTGGTCTCTTGTTTTTTTATATATTTTTATTTTATAGAATATGAAAACATACAACCTACTTGCAGTGAAGCTGCTCAACATCTACATCACATTAGTCATCTGACAGACTCCCATCCAGAGTGACCCACAATGCAACCAGGGTCAACGCCCTGCTCAAGGGCACGTCGACAGATCTCTCACAAGGTCAAAAACGGGGACCTGAACCAGCGACCTACCCCCACAGTTCTCCAAGAGCTGCCCCTCAACCATCTGAGACCCCCCCCCACAGTCCCCCCCTCCCCAGAAAAATGTAATTAAATAATTCCATTCCCCCAGAGCACCAACAATCAACAAAATGAACAAAAGAGAAAAAAGACAAAGACAAAGGAAAACAGAAGACAACAAATAAAATAAATAAAGAACCCAGCAAGGCCAACTGAATATGTTTGAGTGCATGTATGGCACTATTTACGTGTGTGTGTGTGTGTGTGTGTGTGTGTGTGTGTGTGTGTGTGTGTGTGTGTGTGTGTGTGTGTGTGTGTGTGTGTGTGTGTGTGTGTGTGTGTGTGTGTGTGTGTGCGTGCGTGCGTGCGTGCGTGCGTGCGTGCGTGCGTGCGTGCGTGTGTGTGTGTGTGTGTGTGTGTGTGTGTGTGTGTGCACGTGTGTGCGTATGTGCACGTGTGTGCATTTGAATGAGTGTGTGTATATGCATGTGTACAAACACCTGCACGGCATCAATCTCACGCAAACAGGCATTAACCTCTTTGATATCCTTGACTGGGTTAAATGGGATGGTTTTGATTGAACATCCCTTCCTGTATAATCACACACATTGTGACTGTGAGACCCAACAATTTGAAAGCAACTGTATCCGACCACCCTTTCTTTTTAAGCTTTCTCTCTCGCTCTCTCCGCTTTTTTGCTTTCGCTTGAACCCAGCATACCGGTATGACACATTTAACACAGTCCATGCCACAGTCTTGCTGTGTGAGAAGTGAATTAAAAAATACATTCTTCTAGCTAGAATAATAAGCATTTTCTGACTCCGTTTATCTTGAAAGCGCAGAGGGTTTACTAATTAGTGTCTTTTGGATGCTGAGAGTGCTGAAACGGAGGACTCTGACACGGCCCTTGACGAATGGCTTAGCACGCATTTTGATTATTGCCCCTATGCCTATTGGTCCTTTGGCAGTCACTGTGGGAAATCAAAATGACATTTAATTTGCAGTTACATGACTAATATTTAAATGATCCGCACACATCTGTCACAGCTTTCCATCATGTTAATGTCCTCATGATGAAACAATAATGCACCCTCCATGTGAGGAATGATTGTTATGAAACAGCAACATGCACACACCTATTGCATAACACGCACACAATTTGGGAGTACACACACAATCCCACCCACAGCGTTGCTGATGACTGCAATACCAGTATTTCCAATGTGTCGTCTCTTCATGACACGACTGAGAAAATTAAATGATTGGAAAACATAATTAGACAAAGACTGGTATTCGTTTTTTTGTCATTCTTAGAAAGGCTTTATCAAAATGTGCCCATGGTACATACTGTAACTCAATCCCGCTCAAAAGGTATGATGAGCTCTCTGTAAATGTCAGCTAAAAGAGTGAGTGTAAGAGTCAGTCATATAGAATCTTGGAATGCTGCTTTGGTAAAACTATGAAGCCTCTTAAAAGCCTTAGATTCTAAAATAAAAATTCATATCAGAACTAAAGCGGAGTGATGGAATATTGATGTATACAGCTCCCTTTGGAAGTTTATTAACAGAATTTTTTTGAATAGTCTCCAAATGTTTTCCATACAGGTTTCTGTAAATAGTTTCAGAGAGCCCTGTGAAGGAGAATTGTTTCCTTGTGGAGATGGAAGTGCCACAGTGTTGAAAGGACATGGTAGCAGACCCTGTGCCACAGCACTCCTGACTGAGATCACTAGGCCTCATCACCTCCATGTGTTATACACCCTAGTCAAAAAGGATAATTGGGCTTAAATTATTTATTTACTTATTGGGCTCTGGTAGGTATTTATTGATTTTCAGTATCCATATTTTTACTCCTGCGGCGCTTTTCAATAATTACAAATAAACCTGTATACTCATTTGAAGTAAAAAAACAACACAAATGCAAACAAAAACACATCCACTCAAAACCTCACAGCAGGTATCCATTAGATAATGTTTCTATTACAGCAGGTATCCATTAGATAATGTTTCTATTACAGCAGGTATCCATTAGATAATGTTTCTATTACAGCAGGTATCCATTAGATAATGTTTCTATTACAGCAGGTATCCATTAGATAATGTTTCTATTACAGCAGGTATCCATTAGATAATGTTTCTATTACAGCAGGTATCCATTAGATAATGTTTCTATTACAGCAGGTATCCATTAGATAATGTTTCTATTACAGCAGGTATCCATTAGATAATGTTTCTATTACAGCAGGTATCCATTAGATAATGTTTCTATTACAGCAGGTATCCATTAGATAATGTTTCTATTACAGCAGGTATCCATTAGATCATGTTTCTATTACAGCAGGTATCCATTAGATAATGTTTCTATTACAGCAGGTATCGATTAGAGAAGGTTTCCATTGCAGCAGGTTTCCAGTATAGCGGCAGGGTAGCCTAGTGGTTAGAGCATTGGACTAGTAACCGAAAGGTTGCAAGTTCAAATCCCTGAGCTGACAAGGTACAAATCTGTCGTTCTGCCCTTGAACAGGCAGTTAACCCACTGTTCCTAGGCCGTCATTGAAAATAAGAATTTGTTCTTAACTGACTTGCCTAGTAAAATAAAGGTAAAAAAAAAAATAGCAAGTATCCATTGAAGTGGGTATCCATTGCAGCAGGTTTCCAGTATAGTAAGTAACCATTACAGCAGGTATCCATTACAGCAGGTTTCCAGTATAGCAAGTATCCATTGCAGCAGGTATCCATTACAGTAGGTTTCCATTACAGTAGGTATCCATTGCAGCAGGTATCCATTACAGCAGGTATCCATTACAGCAGGCAGGTAGGTATCTGTTGTCTTTAATACAGTTACGTCATTGCTCTAGAAGATCTCTCCACCCCCCCTCTTTGCAGCAGCAGAGTTCCCAGGTGGGTGGGTTATTGATTGTTGGAGGAGGTGTTGCCTGAAGTGACAGCATCTGAATAACAGACCCACAGGATCTCCACATCAATACAGCTTCTACTTAGCACTTCCACTTGAGCATATACATTTTCTTATGCATAAATATTGGTAATTGTGCACACCGAATTACTGTACGGGATGCATAGTATGGAGATCTACAATCATTTTTGGCATGGTTTTATTTCCCTCAAGTCTACGTGAATGATCATGCTATGCAACAACAACCTGGACGGCAGTGCTAATTTTGTCAGCTATTTTAGATTTATTCTCTAGTCTTCATGACTAAAATACCTTTTAGTCTTAGTTCCATTTTAGTCACTCTATCCTTCTTAGTTTTAGTTATCAGTCGACTATAACTGTATGTTTTACCTATAACTTCCATCATGTGCATATTAACTTGCCCAACTTGGACTACTATCCCCTCATATATATCTGGCACATTGCTGTTGTGGCAGAATGTAACCAACGCCAGCCGTGGTTTACTATAGTCTATACTACAAAGCCTTGGTTACATATTACACAATTTAGACATAAATCTCTTTCTTCCCATCATTACCTTAGGATTAGTGACGACCCGTCATTCACCTGTTTTGAGCCCCACATTATTTTAATTTGTTTTTGGGGGGGCCTTACCGGTTTTGCATGTTATTTTGTCATGAACACGTCGCATATCAGCTTGCAAACAAAGTAAAAAGAAAAATCATTGAGTTAATACAAACATGGTCTCTTTTTTGCTTTCTTGAGTACCCCAGCTCCAAAATGCAGACGTTTCAGCCGAGCTCAGTGCTTTCTGGGATGGTGGGGCAGCCAGCAGAAAATATGAAGCGTAGGTATTGGTAATGTTCTCTAGTTGTGTCATGATTAGCTCAGTGTTCTGTCACTCGCGGGGGCAAGTGACCACTGATTCCAAAGATTCAAGCCCCTTGGGTGATGCCAGAGTTACAATGAGGGAAAAAAGTATTTGATCCCCTGCTGATTTTGCCAACTGACAAAGAAATGATCCGCCTATAATTTGAGTGGTAGGTTTAGTTTAGTTGGACAGTGAGAGACAGAATAACAACAAAAAGGAAGTGCTCCTAATCTCAGTTTGTTACCTGTATAAAAGACATCTGTTCACAGAAGCAATCAATCAATCAGATTCCAAACTCTCCACCATGGCCAAGACCAAAGAGCTCTCCAAGGATAGCAGGGACAAGTTTGTAGACCTACACAAGGCTGGAATGGGCTACAAGACCATCGCCAAGGAGCTTGGTGAGAAGGTGATAACAGTTGGTGCGATTATTCGCAGATGGAAGAAACCCAAAAGAACTGTCAATCTCCCTCGGCCTGGGGCTCCATGCAAGATCTCACCTCGTGGAGTTGCATTGATCATGAGAACGGTGAGGAATCAGCCCAGAACTACACGGGAGGATCTTGTCAATGATCTCAAGGCAGCTGGGACCATAGTCACCAAGAAAACAATTGGTAACACACTACGCCGTGAAGGACTGAAATCCTGCAATGCCCGCAAGGTCCCCCTGCTCAAGAAAGCACATATACATGCCCATCTGAAGTTTGCCAATGAATATCTGAATGATTCAGAGGACAACTTGATGAAAGTGTTGTGGTCAGATGAGACCAAAATGGAGCTCTTTGGCATCAACTCAACTCGCCGTGTTTGGAGGAGGAGGAATGCTGCCTATGACCCCAAGAACACCATTCCCACTGTCAAACATGGAGGTGGAAACATTATGCTTTGGGGGTGTTTTTCTGTTAATCCTTTTAAATCCTTGTTATATGAAGAGAAATAATAATTATGAGAAATTATAGATAAAGCTTCTCTTTTCCATGTTTAAAATGATAAACATTCAACATTGGCCATGCTGTCAATGAAGCATGATTTGTGCCGCGATAAAAAACAACTGTTAACTCGGAACTGTGAAAACTTGACTTCAGTGAGTTCAAGACAACTGGGAATTCCAGAAGAAAATGAGCTCCAACTGGGAAATATGTTTTGAACGGTCATCCAACTCGGAATTGTAAGTTGGGAACTCAGGCCTCTTTCTAGAGCTACGACCTGAAGATCAATGACGTCATCATGATTCAACCTTGTTTTTTTCCGAGTTCTCAGTTAACCTGTTTTAGAGAAATGTAATCATTGAATATCGTAAGAGCTATCATTGTCTGCTTATGCCCCATTTATTTATCCTGCGGTTCTGACTTGGTGAATTCTGTGAATTTCAAAAGTGCTAAACAAATAGACTTGCTATTGTTATTCTTATTGTGTTTCTTTTTATAATTATTTTTTACTTTAGTCTATTTGGTAAATATTTTTCTTAACTCTTCTTGAACTGCACTGATGGTTAAGGGCTTGTAAAGTAAGCATTTCAGGGTAAGGTGAAATGTGACAAAGTTTGATATGATTTTAAATAATTATATTGACTACGTCCATGCTAGCTTGCTCATTAATGTCTTAATTGAAATTACGCATTGCCTCTTGTCCGCTTGTCATCCCCTTATGCCATAGTTGTACATCTCAATTGTCATTAGAAACCACATTTGTTTAAGCAAGTCAACCGTATTAGCGCTGTTTTTTTTAAAGGCAGTAAATGAGGCTGAATCAACTTTTTCGCAGCCAGACAAGGCTCTGCTGACAGCCAGGTGAAGCAGTGGTTTGATGTTGGGACTGCTGTTGGGACAGCTTTATTTAGGCCCTAAAAGTTTGTGGGCACCGTTTGTCACCGTTATAGTGCAATTAATATATTGTTTTGTGTTGTGTAGTGGCTTTGCTGGCATGCATCTCACTTTAGAAAATGTGTTTACCCCACCAAGATGTAGATGCTGAAATCGCCACTGCTTAGGATGGAGGTAAATAACAGTAATTCCCGTAAAACTGGCAGAATCTGAGCTTTCCAACAATGGCAGAAATTTGACTGCCTCCTAGTATTCAGCAAAAAGCAGTAAAATTTCCAATCGGCACTAGCATTTGCGGACCGGGAGAACGGAAACACAGATTAATGAAAATAGAGCTTCTGATGTGATCACAGCAAAAATAGCCTTCATGAAAGAAAGAGAGGGTAAACAATATTGTTTCTAGTTTAGGTTGGTTAGAATTGAAGTGGTCTGGTTGTGCAGCAGTTAAAAAGATTGATGATTGAAGTAACCACCTGGGAGCTGTGTGGAGGAGCCGGGCAGATCAGCTCAATTAGACCACGCAAAAGATGTTCATTCTGCCAATGAGAGAATTGCGTTAAATATTCTGTAAAGCTATGCATGCTTATGATTGGACAACACAGATGAAAAGGAGCTTAATGTCAAATTGAATGTCCATTCATCTCACATGGAAGTCTGGTCAACACTAAACAATACATTAAAATGAAAACTAATTTGTTACAGTAATCAATTTTTTTCATAGCGTAAGGGAAAATAGACTGTTGACAAATATTCTTCATCATTGTTGGTTTTGTTTTTTCAGGAACTGAGATCCACTTTCATTCACAAAATAAGTGTTGCATTACAATGTCCTGAGCACTTAAATTGTCATTTGAATCACTTGTTTGAAGAGTAAATTAGGCCATCAGATTAACAAACATAACCTACAGTAAAGTTAGTAGATTGTATGTATTGCTATTGTCCTTGCTAATAACAATATTTACCTCAATGGACGTTACATTTGAAGGTCTGTCAACACACCTATGAGAGAGTGCAGGCTGCTAAATGGACAGACAGGTTCACCTAGTGGTCTCGAGAGGAGAGTTTAAGCAGGCTGTCCCTGTTAGAATATGCTAATGTTCTTTAATAACTATATTTACTGACACAAGGAACATATAATCAAATGATTACTGTTAAAACAACAGCTGGCAGGACAGGGCAGACATGGTGTGTGCGTGTGTGTGTTTGTGTATGTGAAAACAGAAACTGCATACAGGCGCAATGATCACATGTGTAATTAGTTATTGTAATAGAGCAGTGAGGAACAAATGTACTAAGACTTGTTTCTGTAATGCCTGCTTCACCTCACACCCTCAAACACGTAGATTCCCTGAACGCAGCTCACTCTCCAGATCCCAATCACCTGGATTCTAATCACCTGTTCACACACCTGTATGTCATTATTACACACTATTTAGTTCAGTTCTTTGCAACCCATCACTGTGAGGTATTGTTTGTTTTGTGACACATGGCTTTCAGAATGCTGGTTTGCCTGTGATTGACTCCTCCTCTGTATGACAGTTTCGCCTATTCCCTGCCTGTACTTTAGCCTATTGAATTTCCTGTTATCTACCCATTGCCTGATCTCCTGGACTACGTTACTAGTCTTAACCCTGCCTGTAATGTTGCCCTTTTGGACCCCCTGTGTGTGACCTTCTGCCTGCCCCTGGACCCAGCTACCTGCCTCCTCCTGTGGTCCTAAACACATGCTGCGCCCTGACTTGAAACCAGCTCTCTGTCTCCCCTCGTGTTCATTACAGTTTTCCCTATCATACAGTAGAAGTTCCTCTCTCTTCCTGATTAAGCAACGCAAACATTTTATGTGGTTGTTGTTCACCTGTGTCTCCAAGTAAACTCAATTTGTTTCCTCATTGTATTCAATCATGTTGGCAAAAGGAATATAAATGCATTACAGTAGTCTACAAACATTGATCATAACAATGTGTTAAACCAATGAGGGGGGCATTCACGAGTTGGATTTGGTAAAGACCCTCCGTTTATCATCCATATGTTTTATCAGTGTTTAATGATTACTGCAGAAACGAGCATGCATAATTAAAAGAGAGCGAGTTCTCTGAATGCTCGGGGCAGTGCAGATATGGTCCGGGGGAAAGTTGTGAGCTAATTTAGATTACCAATTAAATCTGTGTAGCCAAAGTGATGAGAGGGAGGAGAAACCAGAGGAGAAATGACAGGCCTCAGAATGGAAGGAAATATCCCAGGCTCGTAAATAGATATATTGTTGTGCTTGTACAAGATATATACCCCCTCTGAGAAAATTGCTAAGCATAGCAGGTTTGGTATTCAGCATATATATCATATATACAGTACATGTCTTATCTATTTCCAATGGTCATGACTTCAGGCTTCTGTTAGAGGGAGTTTTTCATAAGAAAGCAAGTGGAAAATGAGAAAATGTCCAACAGTGTGACATATTTATATGTTTCTTTGAGAAGCGGTGTGGAACCTACTTCTCATCAACCTCTCTCAGAGGAATGCAGCCTAACTCAACCTGTTCTGCACCCTCTGCAGTTTGTTGGAGGCTAAGAGAAACCCCAACACGTCGAAAAAGAGCCCTGTAGAGGAAAAAATCCACAACTTCTGTGAAAAATTAATGAATGAAGTTGATCCGGGTCCATTTCTTGGAACTAACTGTGTGTGATTACATTCTACAAAATACTGAACACAAAAACAAGCGTCTCTAAAATGACTATGCACCGTATGTAGCAAGCATAACAAAAGAAAATACATTTGGAATGACATTTTCCTCTATTTAGTCACACACAAAACACATAATAATAAACATATGATGCATTTTTACCTACTAAGGATGCAGTGTGTACCATCTGGGAATCTTAAATACACATTCCTATAATGCATAATATACCATATGTTCTAGCTGACAGTAAGTAATAAAACATATAATGATGTGCCTGTCCCCCAAAACATTTCCTCCAAGCCTACTTTACTCAGATTCTACAATATGTTAATTCAGACAAAACATCATAAATGACTGACATAAAATTGAAGCAAAATTAAACATGTCTATTCAGGTAAGATATTCTCATGACAGATGGGCCATGTTGCAGCTTGTCTTCCATGATGTGCTGCTCGAGTCTGTACCTGAGATCTGTAAACACACCACCTGACCAGCACAGCCAGGCAGTCACTGAACAGAAGAGGCTGCCCCATGATGAATCTGTGAATCATAACAACCAGATTGCCTCTGCCAGCATCCATACAGAAAATAATATATTTGACCACGCCACCGCTGCCATAGCAGATGTGCTAACCCCTAGCTTGTGCATCTGTCTGGCTCTTCTCCACCTCATCCTCCATATGACAGTCCTGTGCCCCGCTCCCTCCGAGATGAGAGCACAGCTGCTCTGACTCCCAGACAGCGGGCAGAGGTACATGTATGTCTCATCCACCCACCTGTCGCCTCGCTGGGGTGATTGATCACCTTCTCAAAGGGGGAGACCAGTGACATGAAGGTTTTAGCATGTCACTGGCATCGAAGCAGAAAAGTGTTGGCCTGAGCCGAGTGATCCGCTTCTACAAGGCCACATGGTGAAGGAAACACTATCTCTGAACCACAAACATCTCTGCCCTCAAGCTTGTCTGCTTTACAACCATGCAATTGTCTCTCACAAAAATGCTAATAGAATTACAAAAGGCTGCCAATTCAAAACTTCCTCAGATGAGAGATCTATGGCTAGATGAGTTTTCATTGCAGTTTGTTTATGGTCATATTAGTTTGGGCAATTTTTCCATTTACAGTGCCTTCCGAAAAGTATTCAAACCCCTTGACTTTTTCCACATTTTGTTGTGTTACAAAGTGGGATTCAAATGGATTTAATTGTATTTTTTTGGTCAATGATCTACACAAAATACTAATGAAAAGTAAAACACTAATATATAGTATCTTGATTGTAAAGTACTCAACCCCCTGAGTCAATACATGTTAGAATCACCTTTGGCAGTGATTACAGCTGTGAGTCTTTCTGGGTAGGTCTCTAAGAGCCTTCCACAGCTGTATTGTGCAACATTTGCCCTATGTTCTTTTCCAAATCATTCAAACTCTGTCAAATTGGCTGTTGATCATTGCTAGACAACTATTTTCAGATCAAACTGTAACTAGGCAAATAAGGAACATTCACTGTCTTTTTGGTAAGCGAAACTAGTGTAGATAGAGTTGGCCTTGTGTGTTAGGTTATTGTCCTGCTGAAAGGTGAATTAATCTCCCAGTGTCTGGTGGAAAGCAGACTGAACCAGGTTTTCCTCTAGGATTTTGCCTGTGGTTAGCTCCATTACGTTTATTTTGTATCTTCAAAAACTCCCCAGTCCTTAACGATTACAAGCATACCCATAACATGATATGGTACTCAGTAACGTGTTGTATTGGATTTGCCCTAAAAATAACACTTTGTATTCAGGACGAAAGTTAATTGCTTTGACAATTTTTTTTGCAGTAATACTTTATTTCCTTGTTGCAAACAGGATGCATGTTTTGGGATATTTTATTCTGTACAGACTTCCTTCTTTTCACTATGTCAATTCGGTTCGTATTGTGGAGTAACTACAATGTTGTTGAGCCATCCTCCGTTATCTATCACAGCCATTAAATTCTATAACTTCGTAAAAGTCACCATTGGCCTCATGGTGAAATCCTAGAGCAGTTTCCTTCCTCTCCGACAACTGAATAAGGAAGGACACCTGCATCTTTGTAGTGACTGGGTGTATTGATACACCATCCAAAGTGTAATTAATAACATCACCATGCTCAAAGAGATATTCAGTGTCTGCTTTAAAAAACAATCACCCATCTATCAATCTGTGCCCTTCACCAATTGGAAAACCCCGGTCTTTGTGATGGAATCTGTGTTTGAAATTCACTGCTTGACTGAGGAACCTTAAAGATAATTAATTGTATGTGTGGTGTACAGAGATGAGGTAATCATTCAAAAATCATGTTTAACACTATTATTGCACAAAGAGTGAGTCCATACAATTTAGTATGCTCCTCAACTTATTTAGGCATGCCATAACAAAGGGTTTGAATAGTTTCTGACCCAAGACATTTCAGCTTTTCATTTTTTATTCATTTGTAAACATTTCTAAAAACATATTATTATTATTATTATATATTATAATTCCACTTTGACACTATGGGGTATTATGTGTAGGCCACTGACCAAAAAATCTCAATTTAATCAATTTTAAATTCAGACTTTAACACAGCAAAATGTAGATAAAGTCAAGGGGTGTGAATACATTCTGGAGTCACTGTATAAGGAACCATAGTTGTCTGAGCTTCCTTAGCAGGAAGGAGGGTTGAATAGCTGACTGTCATCTCAGTGATCCTGGTGCAATCTGTTACTTCATTAGAGACATTTGTTGTGCGTGTTGGAGAGGAATAACTGTCTCTTGCGAAACATGCCCAGTAGTAGTATCCATTATTAAGTTCTTTTATTCAATTTGCTCAATGATGCAAAATATTTTACGTATCACAATTCCATTAAAAAAAGTGTATTTTCTATTGTCTCATATAAAACTAAATATTCAACTTTTTTAATGTTTTTATTTTAGCGACTTCAACACCTCTGAATAATTCAATGAATTGTTAAGAATGGGAATGTAATAGCCTTTTGCCTGGAGATGCATATTAGATATAATACCATGCCACATGGAAACTTAGAAACACAAATATAGCAAGTTAAATGATTTGCACCAAAGAAAACAACAATACAGATACCAGCAAACAAGTGGTGTGGTTGGAAGTCCAAGGGCTCATATGAAAACCACACCACAGGAAAAGCAATATACAATGCAGGGTGCAGGCCAGGCAGCAGGCTATTAGCCAGCCTGCCAGCATAGTGGAGTCTGCCACTAGCATAGTCAGTGTAGTCAGCTCAGCTATCACCATTGAGACCGTGTCTGTGCCTCGACCTAGGTTGGGCAAAACTAAACATGGCGGTGTTCGCCTTAGCAATCTCACTAGGATAAAGACCACCTCCATTCCTGTCATTACTGAAAGAGATCATGATACCTCACATCTCAAAATAGGGCTACTTAATGTTAGATCCCTTACTTCAAAGGCAATTATAGTCAATGAACTAATCACTGATCATAATCTTGATGTGATTGGCCTGACTGAAACATGGCTTAAGCCTGATGAATTTACTGTGTTAAATGAGGCCTCACCTCCTGGCTACACTAGTGACCATATCCCCGTGCATCCCGCAAAGGCGGAGGTGTTGCTAACATTTACGATAGCAAATTTCAATTTACAAAAAAAATGACGTTTTTCGTCTTTGAGCTTCTAGTCATGAAATCTATGCAGCCTACTCAATCACTTTTTATAGCTACTGTTTACAGGCCTCCTGGGCCATATACAGCGTTTCTCACTGAGTTCCCTGAATTCCTATCAGACCTTGTAGTCATTGCAGATAATATTCTAATCTTTGGTGACTTTAATATTCACATGGAAAAGTCCACAGACCCACTCCAAAAGGCTTTTGGAGCCATCATCGACTCAGTGGGTTTTGTCCAACATGTCTCTGGACCCACTCACTGTCACAGTCATACGCTGGACCTAGTTTTGTCCCATGGAATAAATGTTGTGGATCTTAATGTTTTTCCTCATAATCCTGGACTATCGGACCACCATTTTATTACGTTTGCAATTGCAACAAATAATCTGCTCAGACCCCAACCAAGGAACATCAAAAGTCGTGCTATAAATTCACAGACAACACAAAGATTCCTTGATGCCCTTCCAGACTCCCTCTGCCTACCCAAGGACGCCAGAGGACAAAAATCCGTTAACCACCTAACTGAGGATCTCAATTTAACCTTGCGCAATACCCTAGATGCAGTTGCACCCCTAAAAACTAAAAAAATGTCTCATAAGAAACTAGCTCCCTGGTACACAGAAAATACCCGAGCTCTGAAGCAAGCTTCCAGAAAATTGGAACGGAAATGGCGCCACACCAAACTGGAAGTCTTCCGACTAGCTTGGAAGGACGGTACCGTGCAGTACCGAAGAGCCCTTACTGCTGCTCGATCGTCCTATTTTTCTAACTTAATTGAGGAAAATAAGAACAATCCGAAATTCCTTTTTGATACTGTGGCAAAGCTAACTAAAAGCAGCATTCCCCAAGAGAGGATGACTTTCACTTTAGCAGTGATAAATTCATGAACTTCTTTGAGGAAAAGATTATGATTATTAGAAAGCAAATTACGGACTCCTCTTTAAACCTGCGTATTCCTCCAAACCTCAGTTGTCCTGAGTCTGCACAACTCTGCCAGGACCTAGGATCAAGAGAGACGCTCAAGTGTTTTAGTACTATATCTCTTGACACAATGATGAAAATAATCATGGCCTCTAAACCTTCAAGCTGTATACTGGACCCTATTCCAACTAAACTACTGAAAGAGCTGCTTCCTGTGCTTGGCCCTCCTATGTTGAACATAATAAACGGCTCTCTATCCACTGGATGTGTACCAAACTCACTAAAAGTGGCAGTAATAAAGCCTCTCTTGAAAAAGCCAAACCTTGACCCAGAAAATATAAAAACTATCGGCCTATATCGAATCTTCCATTCCTCTCAAAGATTTTAGAGAAGGCTGTTGCGCAGCAACTCACTGCCTTCCTGAAGACAAACAATGTATACGAAATGCTTCAGTCTGGTTTTAGACCCCATCATAGCACTGAGACGGCACTTGTGAAGGTGGTAAATGACATTTTAATGGCATCGGACCGAGGCTCTGCATCTGTCCTCGTGCTCCTAGACCTTAGTGCTGCTTTTGATACCATCGATCACCACATTCTTTGGAGAGATTGGAAACCCAAATTGGTCTACACGGACATGTTCTGGCCTGGTTTAGGTCTTATCTGTCGGAAAGATATCAGTTTGTCTCTGTGAATGGTTTGTCCTCTGACAAATCAACTGTACATTTCGGTGTTCCTCAAGGTTCTGTTTTAGGACCACTATTGTTTTCACTATATATTTTACCTCTTGGGGATGTTATTCGAAAACATAATGTAAACTTTCACTGCTATGCGGATGACACACAGCTGTACATTTCAATGAAACATGGTGAAGCCCCAAAATTGCCCTCGCTAGAAGCATGTGTTTCAGACATAAGGAAGTGGATGGCTGCAAACTTTCTACTATTAAACTCGGACAAAACAGAGATGCTTGTTCTAGGTCCCAAGAAACAAAGAGATCTTCTGTTGAATCTGACAATTAATCTTAATGGTTGTACAGTCGTCTCAAATAAAACTGTGAAGGACCTCGGCGTTACTCTGGACCCTGATCTCTCTTTTGAAGAACATATCAAGACCATTTCGAGGACAGCTTTTTTCCATCTACGTAACATTGCAAAAATCAGAAACTTTCTGTCCAAAAATGATGCAGAAAAATTAATCCATGCTTTTGTCACTTCTAGGTTAGACTACTGCAATGCTCTATTTTCCGGCTACCCGGATAAAGCACTAAATAAACTTCAGTTAGTGCTAAATACGGCTGCTAGAATCCTGACTAGAACCAAAAAATGTGATCATATTACTCCAGTGCTAGCCTCTCTACACTGGCTTCCTGTCAAAGCAAGGGCTGATTTCAAGGTTTTACTGCTAACCTACAAAGCATTACATGGGCTTGCTCCTACCTACCTCTCTGATTTGGTCCTGCCGTACATACCTACACGTACGCTACGGTCACAAGACGCAGGCCTCCTAATTGTCCCTAGAATTTCTAAGCAAACAGCTGGAGGCAGGGCTTTCTCCTATAGAGCTCCATTTTTATGGAACGGTCTGCCTACCCATGTCAGAGACGCAAACTCGGTCTCAACCTTTAAGTCTTTACTGAAGACTCATCTCTTCAGTGGGTCATATGATTGAGTGTAGTCTGGCCCAGGAGTGGGAAGGTGAACGGAAAGGCTCTGGAGCAACGAACCGCCCTTGCTGTCTCTGCCTGGCCGGTTCCCCTCTTTCCACTGGGATTCTCTGCCTCTAACCCTGTTACGGGGCTGAGTCACTGGCTTGCTGGGGCTCTCTCGTGCCGTCCCTGGGGGTGCGTCACCTAGGTGGGTTGATTCACTGTTGTGGTCGGCCTGTCTGGGTTGCCCCCTTGGGTTGTACCGTGGCGGAGATCTTTGTGGGCTATACTCGGCCTTGTCTCAGGATGGTAAGTTGGTGGTTGAAGATATCCCTCTAGTGGTGTGGGGATGTGCTTTGGCAAAGTGGGTGGGGTTATATCCTTCCTGTTTGGCCCTGTCCGGGGTGTCCTCGGATGGGGCCACAGTGTCTCCTGACCCCTCCTGTCTCAGCCTCCAGTATTTATGCTGCAGTAGTTTATGTGTCGGGGGGCTAGGGTCAGTTTGTTATATCTGAGTACTTCTCCTGTCCTATTCGGTGTCCTGTGTGAATCTAAGTGTGCGTTCTCTAATTCTCTCCTTCTCTCTTTCTTTCTCTCTCTCGGAGGACCTGAGCCCTAGGACCATGTCCCAGGACTACCTGACATGAGGACTCCTTGCTGTCCCCAGTCCACCTGGCCATGCTCCTGCTCCAGTTTCAACTGACCTGAGCCCTAGGACCGTGCCCCAGGACTACCTGACATGAAGGCTCCTTGCTGTCCCCAGTCCACCTGACTGTGCTGCTGCTCCAGTTTCAACTGTTCTGCCTTATTATTATTCGACCATGCTGGTCATTTATGAACATTTGAACATCTTGGTCATGTTCTGTTATAATCTCTACCCGGCACAGCCAGAAGAGGACTGGCCACCCCACATAGCCCGGTTCCTCTCTAGGTTTCTTCCTAGGTTTTGGCCTTTCTAGGGAGTTTTTCCTAGCCACCGTGCTTTTACACCTGCATTGTTTGCTGTTTGGGGTTTTAGGCTGGGTTTCTGTACAGCACTTTGAGATATCAGCTGATGTACGAAGGGCTATATAAATACATTTGATTTGATTTGATTTGATTTGAAATATAGCAAGTTAAATGATTTGCACCAAAGAAAACAACAATACAGATACCAGCAAACAAGTGGTGTGGTTGGAAGTCCAAGGGCTCATATGAAAACCACACCACAGGAAAAGCAATATACAATACATAAGTAGAAAAATAAAACAGGTTTGCTAAAACAGATGACAAAACATACTGATTATGAATGTATAAATGAATTGATCAGTAATCACGAGAAAAACAAACAATATTCATTTGGTTTAAATGTGTGCATATGAGCGTATGAGAGATCGCCTGTATGGAGGAGATTATTGAGTCGTTAGGTTCATCAGGCTGACCCCAAGTCTTCACTTGAAGTTGTTGAGTGATGATGATGTTTTGGCAATGTGAAGAAAAGAATTCCAGAGTATGGTACCTCTGTATCTGAGAGAGAATTGACTGTGAGGTGCGCGCAGTGGGGAGGGTGAAGGTTGTCACAGTGTCTTGTGTTATATAGATGCATTTCAGAATTAAACTGGAAGAATCCATTGAAGGGTTTTGGTAAACTGTCTGGGCGGTATGAGTATTTGTAGATGAATGTGCATAGTTGGCATACATTAATGTTGTAAATAGAGAAGATATTGAGTTTCTTAAACAAAGGTGCAGATGGAGACAGGTAATTAGAGTTGGGGGTTAGGCTTTAAAATGTATTTTGTATGATGAGTAATTTGTGAGACTGAGCTAATTTTATCTGCGTGAAATAGGCTTATGGTGGGACTGGAATTCTTTTCTGCCTTTTTGGAAGAAATTAGCTTGCATAACTACACTTTAAAAAAGGAAAAAGCACTATTCCATTGGCAATACTGGCCTTTATTAAAACAAATCTATATCAAATCAAATTCTATTGGTCAAATACATATGGTAAGCAGATGTTAATGCGATGTGTAGCGAAATGCTTGAGTAATGTAGGTTATGTAAACATGATATCAAGTGGAATTGTTTAAAGTGACTAGTGATACATTTATTACATCCAATTATTCATTATTAAAGAGGCTAGAGGTTTGAGTCAGTATGTTGGCAGCAGCCACTCAATGTTAGGGATGGCTGTTTAACAGTCTGATGGCCTTGAGATAGAAGCTGTTTTTTTTCAGTCTCTCGATCCCAGCTTTGATGCACCTGTACTGACCTCACCTTCTGGATGATAGCGGGGTGAACAGGCAGTAGCTTGGGTGGTTATTGTCCTTGATGATCTTTTTGGTCTTCCTGCGACATCGGGGGATGTCGGTGACCTGGAGGGCAGGTAGTTTGCCCCCCCCCCGGTGATGTGTTGAACAGACCGCACTACCCTCTGGAGAGCCTTACGGTTGTGGGCGGTGCAGTTGCTGTACCAGATAGTGATACAGGATGCTCTCGATTGTGCATCTGAAATAGTTTGAGTGTTTTCAGGTGACAAGCCACATTTTTTCAGCCTTCTGAGGTTGAAGAGGCGCTGTTGCATCTTCTTCACCACACTGTTTGTGGGTGGACCATTTCAGTTTGTCCAGGATGTGTACGCCGAGGAACTTAAAACTTTCCACTACTGTCCCGTCTATGTGGATAGGAGGGTGCTCCCTGTGCTGTTTCCTGAAGTCCACGATCATCTCCTTTGTTTTGTTGACGTTGAGTGAGAGGTTATTTTCTTGACACCACACTCTGAGGGCCCTCACATCCTCCCTGTAGGCTGTCTCATTGTTGTTGGTAATCAAGCCTACCACTGTAGTGGCGTCTGCAAACTTGATGATTGAGTTGGCGGCGTGCATGGCCACACAGTCATGGGTGAACAGGGAATACAGGAGAGGGTTGAGAACACACCCCTGTGGGGCCCCAGTGTTGAGAATCAGCGTGGTGGAGATAATGTTTCCTTCCTGTTGGGTTGCCTACTGGGATCAGATCCATTGTCCTGGGTGGTGGTCCGAAACAGAGGATCCGCTCCGGGAAAGCCGTATTCCTGGTCGTAATGTTGGTAAGTTGACGTTGCTCTTAAATCCAATAGTTCTTCCTGGCTGTATATAATAATACTTAAGAATTCCTGGGGTAACAATGTAAGAAATAATAAATAAATTCAAAGAGCACATGGTGGGTCCTGTGTCAAGTCCCATGGACAGCTCCACACCAACAGTCACAGACAGCACCATGAACAGCTCAGCAGCAAGAACCATGGACAGTGGCCCTTCTGAACTCCTTTGGCAAACCTTCAATGTGTCACCATTCCGTTCCAATGTTTACAATCATAAGATTTAGTGCAAACTTCTTAAAATACATTAACTGAATACGTTGTTTATGGGCCGTAGAGAAAAGTAGGTTATATACTCCATGGCAGAAGCAGTTAATTGGAAATGCCAACTGCGATGAGTTCAAAGAAGTGTTAGATACACTGATATAAACTACATTAAGAGTCCTGCTGAGAGTCATGTCCCCATCACTCAAAGAGCAGTACTTCTTTTTCCCTAAGAGATAGAACTAAGTGATAGAGGACAGTGATTGCTCATTCAAAGCCGCTGTGCCCCTGTGTGTGACCCGGAGCAGTTCCCCTCTTCTGCACACTGAGAGGATTCAGTTGTTGCTGTTGTTGTTGACTGACGGGATTAATGAGGCCATTTACACCCGCAGATCAGCAGCCGCTTGTGAGAGCATAAAAGGGTTTAGTGCATGAGGAGGAAAAATAAACTTATATTAGGCTTTATTATCCCGTCCCGACACGACAGCTCCCCATGCGTTCCGTTCTCACCGGAGAATCATTTTCATCTCAATTTGTGGCACCGTGTACCGCCGGGCGCCGGCACAGTCGCTTTATGAAACTCCAGCTGCAACCAACATGGCAGAGTTAGCTGAAAAGAGGAGATCAATTTCCTCTAATGATCTGACAGTTTCTATGTGATGTCTCAATTTACACTCATTCATTCAGATTGGTGAGGCTTTTTTTTTCTAGGGTGAGTGAACAATTGCACATTTTCTACACTTCCCCTCACAGATATATCACACGCAAGCGCCCATACGCACGCACACACTTATAATATTCATTGCATTCAGTGTTTTGGTAAGTTAAAGAAACCAGACATTTCCCTTGTATTTTTTGTACTTCGGTAGTGGTACATCACATGTGGATGAGTGCTTGACCACAATTTGAGAGACGGGTCAGAAGTAGCAGAGACATTGAATGTAGCTTACTGTCTGAAGAGACGAGTGTTCAGTCTGTGATGGGAAGATGGACATCAACTCAGCTGTCATGACTGTGTAGAGGAAAGGTCATTCCACCATTGTTGGGTCATGAAAAGAGCTGTGACTGGGATGAGAGCAAGGATGGAAGTGCCAAGTTTCCAGTGGAGGCAGAGCACGGTGGCCGAGCCAGGGTGGAAGGCCTGATCGCTGCCTGGCTGCAGGTAAAGGGTAGTACCCCTCATTGCCCTCGGCCTGTAGACAAGCAACAGGAACCGGTGGCACCATCTGAGCATATTCCGCTAGTAAGAGGAACAAAAAGTAGAACACAGACAAAGTAGCAGAGCAGCAGGCTGCCCAAGGTCTGAAATATGTTGCAAACTGCCACCAGGATCCAGTGAAAATAGTTGAAGAACGAAGTTAATCACTCAAAATGCAATTAAAATATTTTGATTCACTGAGAGACAAAGCCCGAGATGACACGACAATGAAACATTAAAATACAGATTTAATGAAGTTTGAAAAAAATAATTACCAGCTATTTTCTATGGTGAAACTCCTTATCACTATGCAAAGTAATGCAAAACAAGTTCAAATGAATCACAAGATCCTAATAAATCTTTCATCATAATCTGATCACCCTAGAGACAAGTAGAGGATTAATATGTTAATTTGACACATCAGATTGAGGGAGAGTAAATCAGAGTTTGCAGCTAATTGTTACATTTTTCTGCTTCCATCGTCAGTGAAGAAAAGCAAGATACCCTCTTCACTCTTTCAAGATGACTGCTCCAGCATCTTAGTTTTCAGACAAATGCTACATTAGATGCTTACATCATGCAGCTTTGAAGAGATGAATTCAAAGTAGTCTGCAAAAAAGGGACTTGCAAAGTAATATACCAACAGTATATTACCTCCTTTGTTTTACATTGATCTGAAACAGTCCGAATATATTTATCCTAGCCAGAATCTTACATGTTCCCTAGAATAGCTTTGAGAATGCAAGTGTTCAGCTGAATGAGGTAGCATGACAGCCCTTCAGATCAGCAGTCCATACACAAGCAGGAGTTCCATTATATAAAAAGGTGCATTAGAGAGCTTTACACACATGCTTTATAGCCTCGCTACTGTTATTTTATTGCTGCTCTTTAATCATGTTATTTTTATTGTATTTTGCTTTACTTATCACATTTTTCTTAAAACTGCCTTGTTAGTTAAGGGCTTGTAAATAGACATTTCACTGTTGTATTCGATGTTTTTGGATGTAACGAGTGTCACAGCAGGACCAGGGAATCCAGCTTGCAGATGTCAAGAGTGACGTGGTGTCCTGACATCCCTGGTGATATAATCATATATCAATCACACCTGAAGGGCAAAGGCGCATCTGGCAGGCAGAGTTGACATGGCACCAGTGAGCAAGCCTGTGTCTGGCCGGGCAGGTGGCGTGTCAGACTATCAGGAACAGAGGTCACTCCAGGCAGCAAGGCAGTGAGGGGGGGGGTTGTACTGTGGCGAAAGCCATTAGATAATTAAACCATCCATACAGTGTGAAGTTTAAGAATAAATAAAAGTCATCTGAAACCCTATTGTGCAGAGGAATTATCTTTTTTTCAGTTGACAGGGAACGCTATCTGAAAAGCTACAGCAGCTGCCTCTTTTCTCTATAAAATAGGCCTAAAAATAGATGTTCCGTTATTGTACTAATTAAATATACATGATATGTAAATAAAGTGCATTCTACAAGTTGGGAGCAATTATTTATTCTCCTCTGATCCTTTCAGCTCCACCCAGGAGAATATGCAATTTGACCTAAAGACACGTCAGGCGTCTGTCAAAATACAGGGAAATCGGCTAAAAATAAAATAAGGCATTGGTTAGAGGCCTCTACTTATATTACGTGAAAAGGTTGTCAAGAAGCTCTCCCAGCAATGTGGCCACTTTCGAGAGCACAACATTACTCATTTGGAATTCTGACAATTTGATATAGCCTTCTCCCTAACATATGTTTTACCAAGCAATCAGCTGCATGAATGCCAGTGGGGAATTCTGTGTCAATATCACACACAAAACCGGTTTCATTGGACAATATACAGCACAAAGCAATTTACAACCAATCATGTGTAGTTATGAGACTGTGGAATTCCAAGTGGGACATTTCTTCAAGGCTGACCCAAAACAGTAACAGGTCTTGTCAATCCTATTTACTGAACACGTATTGTAAGGAATCCATTGGGATAAAATAAATACACACACAGGCAGTTATGCATAGCTTGTCTCTGTGACCCCGGAGAGAGAAAGACAAAAACACTTTATTATTAGCTAGTTATTAGTCAATGAAGCGTGGGAATGCCAGGCGGGTTGGCAGCCATTTCCCTCCTAATCACCAGAGCTCTCAGTCAAGAGACCACCTCAGACAGCAGGCTTCTCTTAAACCGGACTGTAGTTGACATGCATGTAAAAATCAAACGAGTGTTCACGTTATTAACCCAGCCTGATAGCTAAATGAAATGTACTCGTAAATCTGAGGTTTGCTTTAGCAGGTGCATCAGAAATCTTCAAATTACATTCACACTATAGAGGCAAGAAGCTGCTGTGTACTGCACTTGCAACCCAGTCTGAGCTGCAAGCTGTAAATAGCACACAAAAGGAATAAGATTTGTGAAACATTTATTAGCTTAACATGAGCATGCATTTGTACATAACTCTGTATACAGATGGATAGCTCATTAATAGAAAAGTGTAATCTGGCTGTTCTGTTGCATGAGCATCAATTTAAACAATGCCTTTGTAAGCACCCACTGACCATTTTTCTTTCTGGTATAGAATGTGTAATGTTAATCTGTGTGACCACCACCAAAGCAAAACAGTGATATTGATAAGAAAATATACAACCTTATGCAATATCGCCATTAAACAACTGTACCTAGCACTCTAAATCATCCCAACAATATCCAAGATTTTGGATCTCTCTGAAACTGAACATAAAGCCATCATTCATGACATTAAACCTTGAGAATCACCTCCGGACACAATTGTAGGCAACTGTCTGTAAGCAGGTGTACGTTTTTGATTGAGCAGCAAAGTCTTGGTCAATCCCCTTGTACCTGCACTATTAAAACATCATTATTGTTAGTAGGCTATTCCATGTTAAGAAAGGCGAAAGAAACCCCACTCATTTTACAACCCGGGTCGTATTTTGGTACAATATAAGATTTAGCTGAGATTGGGTAAATAAATAAACATGAGAGGTTTTCAATCAGATAAAATGTACATTTATTACTTACAATAATTTATACCACCCTGAAACAGAGGTTGTGCCTGCTAATGGATGATGATGAGCCAGACAGAAACACACTGATCTGTGATCTCAGTCCCAAAATTTAGCCTACAATTACTGTGTCCTCATCTGGGAACTCATAGAAGGGCACCTCAAGGTTGAGTGGGGCTGGACCTTTCCTGATGCGGCCAGAGGCATCGTAGTGAGAGCCATGGCAGGGGCAGTAGTATCCGCCATAGTCACCAGCATTGGCGATGGGTACACAGCCCAGGTGGGTGCACACGCCAATAACAATGATCCATTTTGGGTTGGCGACGCGGTCCTTGTCGTGCTGGGGGTCACGTAGCTCAGCCATATCCACAGCTTCCTCTGCGGCGATCTCTTTCTCAGACCGGTGGCGGATGAACAGAGGCTTGCCCCTCCACTTGAAGGTCATATTCTTGCCCTCTGGGATCTCTCCCAGCTTGACCTCGATCTTGGACATGGCCAGGACATCAGCTGAGGCACTCATGGAAGAGATAAACTGCGTGGCCACGGTCTTGGCTGTGTAGACACCAACCACGGCTGTGGCCCCGGTGACAAGGTAGGAGAAGGTTTTCCTGGACTCGCTGCTCTCCTGAGAAGATTTCTTGGGGTCAAGCAACTCAGGCCGACGGTAATCAGAGAAATCTGGCACCTTGATGTCGGTGTGAGCGAATCGGACTGCAGCTTTTGCTGAAAAATAAAACAAGTCCATTAGATAAACAATCAAAACAGTATTAAGAGAAAGACAGTGGCATGTGATAGGAAAGTACCAGAGGGCACATTATAGAAGCAGATGCATCCAAGTCAATAGCTAGTAAGATAGCAAATTAATGATCAGATTGTATGAACGTGAAGTTTAAATACAAAGTAGCTCGCTAGCAAGCTTTCTAATAGTTAGTTAGCCCATTAGCTGAGTATTCATTGTGTATTGCAATGGAAAACCGTTTGATTCTTAAACGGATCAAACGCAATGATTACCCCCCTGAATTTGTCCATTATAAACTCTTTTGTTATAAAACATTTTGCAACAAAATCTGCCTAATGAACACACCCTTGACCTACATGTTAGCTACCAACTCCCTTGCTAAAATGTAAGGTTAAACTAGTGACCAAGAAAACTCTCCTGACTCTAGCCACCAGAATCCGA
The DNA here is from genome assembly GCF_023373465.1 of Oncorhynchus keta. NCBI lineage: Eukaryota > Metazoa > Chordata > Actinopteri > Salmoniformes > Salmonidae > Oncorhynchus > Oncorhynchus keta. Next base: position 61,631,544 of record NC_068434.1, on the reverse strand, counting down.
CCCTACCATTACACTGACCTGCATTGGGGTCAGAATGCAAACATGGTTACATTACGACACTGGAGACGGCACAAGATACAGGTCCACGTACCTCAATGAATGGATGGGATATGCCACTGTACTCAATTTTACCTTAATCCACACCGATACATCTTAAATCAATTTTTATTTGTCACATGCTCCGAATACAAAATACAAAAGGTGTTCACCTTACAGTGAAATGCTTACTTCAAAGCTCTTAAAACCTCTTGGTGTTAGGGGGTAGTATTTTCATTTTTGGAAAAAAAACGTTCCCGTTTCAAACGGGATATTTTGTCAGGAAAAGATGCTAGAATATGCATATAATTGACAGCTTTGGATAGAAAAAAAAACTGATGTTGCAGGCGAAAGCCCGAGAAAAATCCAATCCGGAAGTGCCCCAGGTTTTGAAAGCGCTGCGGTCCAATGACTCCCTATTCAGCTGTGAATGTACCATCAACGAGCTTACGCTTTCTACGTATTCCCCAAGGTGTCTACAGCATTGTGACGTAGTTTTACACATGTCTGTTGAGGAATAGCTGTAGGCGGCCACATTGCGTAAGTGGTCACATGGTGGCTCCGAGAGAGATTCTCTCGTAAAATAGGTAGCCATTACTCCAATCGGTCCTAGTGAAAAAGAAATTGTCCAGACGGATATATTATCAAATAGATATTAGAAAAACACCTTGAGGATGGATTCTAAACAACGTTTGCCATGTTTCTGTCGATATTATGGAGCTAATTTGGAATATTTTTCTGCGTTGTGGTGACCGCAATTTCCGGGCGATTTCTCAGCCAAACGTGAAGAACAAACGGAGCTATTTCGCCTACAAAAATAATCTTTTGGGAAAAAATGAACTTTTGCTGTCCACCTGAGAGTCTCCAGAGTGAAAACATCCGAAGTACATCAAAGGTATTTAATTTGATTGCTTTTCTGATTTCCGTGACAAGGTTGCCTGCTGCTAGCAAGGCATAATGCTATACTAGGCTTTGATAAACTTACACAAATGCTTGTCTAGCGTTGGCTGTAAAAGCATATTTTGAAAATCTGAGATGACAGGGTGATTAACAAAAGGCTAAGCTGTGTTCCAATATATTTCACCTGTGACTTTCATGAATAGGAATATTTTCTAGGAAGATTTATGTCTGTTGCGTTATGCTAATTAGTGTCAGATGATGACAACGGTCCCGTTCATGGGATGGGGTGTCACTACAGGTTAAATTAAGAAAAAAGTAAGATAAGAAAAATAAATAATTAAAAGAGAAGCAGTGAATAACAATATCTATATATAGGGGGTACCGATACAGAGTCAATGTAAAGGGTCACTGGTGTCGAGGTAATTGAGATAATTATGTAAATGCAGGCAGGGTTGTTAAAGTGACAATGCATAGATGATAACAGAGAGTAGCAGCGTGGGGGCAAATAGTCTAGGTAAACATTTGATTAGCTGTTCAGGAGTCTTATGGCTTGGGGGTAGATACCTCTTGGACCTAGACTTGGCGCTCTGGTACCACCTGCCGTGCGGTAGCAGAGAGAACAGTCTATGACTAGGGTTGCTTGAGTCTGATGATTTTTAGGGCCTTACTCTGACACTGCCTGGTATAGAGGTCCTGGATGGCAGGAAGCTTGGCCCTGGTGATGTACTGGGCCGTACGCACTGCCCTCTGTAGTGCCTTGCGGTCGGAGGCCGAGCAGTTGACATACCAGGCAGTGATGCAATCCGTCAGGATGCTCTCGATGGTGCAGCTGTAAAATCTTTTGAGGATCTAAGGACCCATGCCAAATCTTTTCAGTCTCCTGAGGGGGAATAGGTTTGAAATACTGTTTGTTTTCCTGGAAAACTGCCGTTTCGTTCTCATGCTAGCTAGCAGTAGCCATTATGGAATGGCACATCACGTTGAACAACAAAATAAGCTGATAGGTTGACTGCAAACTGGCTGCAGTGGCTACTGCTAGCTAGCATGAGGACAAAAATTGCAGTTTTCTAGGAAAACAAGCAGTATTTCAACCTTCTCAATCTATCAGTGTGGATTAAGGTAACGTTTGGAGTGCAGTTGCATATCCCATCCCTGGATAGAGGTAAGCTTTCCGGCCCCATAATCACATGCCAGCTCCATGGCATCTTAATATAGCCATGATTGCGTTCTGACCCCAGTGTAGCCAAGTGTCGACAAGTGTAACAGTGGGGTCAGAAACTGCTGACTATCATCACTAAGAGCCACCTGTATGGGTTATGTAATGTTATTGTAACTAGAATGATCAAAATATGACATTACTTCACAAAAGGTATCAGCTAGTTAGCTATTTAGTTATTTAGCTATTCAGTTAGTTAGCTAGTCAGGTTGTGACCCCAGACTCCAGTCAGTTTCTTTAACCCAGAGGCGCAACATTGAGAGACTTACGGGAACGCTTGCAAAACAGACCATGCAAGGGTTTGCAAGGTCAATGAGGTAAGTGTTATACACAATGACGTATTTCTGCGCATGAATTTAGCAAGGTAACGTTGACAATGCATCGCCTATAAGCATGATCGGGATTTCTATTGGAGAAGCAGTTTCTGGCTATCTTCAAACTGTACTGTCTTTGTGCCCCATACTGCAGTGCTGCTCCTCCTGCTAGTTAAAATGTCTTAGCCCCGTTCATCATGGGCAACCCACTTACTTAGCTAACTAACTAGATAATTGTTAAAAATATTATTATACCCAATCGATATGTGAAGTTAATTGTACTTCTACCCAACATGTTTGTGGTTGTTGTTTGAAACCGTTTGGTCTTGACCTCGCAGTCAGCTAGCTACCTTAGTTAGCTAGTTAACTAGCCGGTTGGCTCGGCCGCTTCCAGTCAATGCACTCTACACAGCTAACATTAGCGAGCTAATTAACACTAGGCTAAATTATGAAACAATCCTCAGATTCTACAGCATATCAATTGGACTTTAGTAAAATACAACAATGACTCAAGTAAAACCCGATTACTAACATTAGCCCTGAGATACTGCTAGCTTAGCTACTTACCATTTATGCTAACTGATACTGCAGGCCCAGTCTTTGGACTCTGACCGTTCAGGGACTCGCGGGTAAGGAAAGGTTTCTTCGTGTCTACCAACACTTTCTCTCCTTTTACAACCACCCCTGGAATAAGGGCTTTGAGGGGTCCAGCAACTGCATAGTTCGTAGCCTGCAAGTATGGAGAAAATACCCCCGAACGAGCGGCAAGTGACATCATCTTTTTAGCGAGAGAGGCTCCTTGCAGTGCTAGCTAGCTACGACCTTGTCTAGACTGTGGAAGGGGAACAAGCGCTGGTTGATTACGCAACACGTCAGGTGACGAAATTACGTATATCAGAAGGGTTACTGTGTGTTACTTTTTTACTGTGATGAGCAATATCTAATCCATTCTTCTCTTAGGGAATTCTTATCTGATGAAAATACTTAAGACTTTTCTGACATTAAATTGTTTTATGTGTTTTGTTTTACACTTTTACATTTTTTTGCTCAAGTTTGAGATAACCAATCATAATTTGCATACATTTATTCCCTGCTTTGATAGCTGGGGCGGGACTAGTGGTTAGAGCGTTGGACCAGTATGAAAGCTTGGTGGATGGAATCCCCGAGTTGACCTGGTAAAAATCTGTCGTTCTGCCCCTGAACAAGGCAGTTAACGCACTGTTGGCCGTCATTGTAAATAAGAATTTGTTCTTAAATGACTTGCCTAGTTAAATTAAATGTACATTTAAATATCACATCAGGACCTACATTTAATAATTATCCTCATCATGCAGAAAAATACAAAACATTATGCATAGCTGCTATTTGTGTAACGGTTATACATTGACTTCATAGGTAGTGACATATAGATATTCAAAATACATCTTTGTCCAAATGTAGGCCCATGTCCTGCATTTTTAAAAAACATTTTTTACATTTATTTCACCTTTATTTAACCAGCTTGGCCAGTTGAGAACAAGTTCTCATTTACAACTGCAACCCGGGCAAGATAAAGCAAAGCAGTGTGACAAAAACAACAACACAGAGTTACACATAAACAAACGTACAGTCAATAACACAATAGAAAAATCTATATACAGTGTGTGCAAATGTAGGAGAGTATGGAGGTAAGGCAATAAATAGGCCATAGAAGCGAAATGATTACAATTTAGCATTAACACTGGAATGATAGATGTGCAGATGATGATGTGCAAGTAGAGATACTGGGCTGCAAAAGAGCAAGAGGATAAGAAACAATACGGGGATGAGGTAGTTGGGTGTGCTATTTACAGATTGGCTGTGTACAGGTACAGTGATCGGTAAGCTGCTCTGGCAGCTGATGCTTAAAGTTAGAGAGGGAGATAAGACTCCAACTTCAGTGATTTTTGTAATTAGTTCCAGTCATTGGCAGCAGAGAACTGGAAGGAAAGGTGGCCGAAGTAAGTTGGCTTTGGGGATGACCAGTGTAATATAGCTGCTGGAGCGCTGGGTGTTGCTATGGTGACCAGTGAGCTGAGATAAGATGGGGCTTTACCTAGCAAAGACTTATAGATGACCTGGAGCCTGTGGATTTGGCAACGAATATGTAGTGAGGGCCAGCCAACGAGAGCATACAGGTCGCAGTGGTGGGTAGTATATGGGGCTTTGGTGACAAAACAGATGATACTGTGATAGACTACATCCAGTTTGCTGAGTAGAGTGTTGGAGGCTATTTTGTAAATTACATCGCCGAAGTCAAGGATCAGTAGGATAGTCAGTTTTACGAGGGTATGTTTGGCAATATGAGTGAAGGATGCTTTGTTGCAAAATAGGAAAACGATTGGAGATTTAATCTTGGATTGGAGATGCTTAATGTGAGTCTGGAAGGAGAGTTTACAATCTAACCAGACACCTTGGTATTTATAGTTGTCCACATATTCTAAGTCAGAACCGTCCGTGGTAGTGATGCTAGTCAGGCAGGAGGGTGCGGGCAGCAATTGGTTGAAGAGTATGCACTTAGTTTTACTAGCATTTAAAAGCAGTTGGAGGCCACGGAAGGAGTGTTGTATGGCATTGAAGCATGTTTGTAGGTTTGTTAGCACAGTGTCCAAAGAAGGGCCATAAGTATACAGAATGGTGTCGTCTGCGTAGAGGTGGATCAGAGAATCACCAGCAGCAAGAGCGACATCATTGATGTAAACAGAGAAAAGAGTTGACCTGAGAAAAGAACCCTGTGGAACCCCCATAGAGACTGCCAGAGGTCCGGACAACAGGCCCTCCGATTTGACACACTGAACTTTGTCTGAGAAGTAGTTGGTGAACCAGGCGAGGCAGTCACTTGAGAAGCCAAGGCTATTGAGTCTGTCGATAAGAATGCGTTGATTGACAGAGTTGAAAGCCTTGGCCAGGTCGATGAAGACGGCTGCACAGTACTGTCTTTTATCGATGCCGGTTATGATATCATTTAGGACCTTGAGTGTGGCTGAGGTGATCCCATGACCAGCTCGGAAACCAGATTGCATAGTGGAGAAGGTACGGTGGGATTCGAAATGGTCGGTTATCTGTTTATTAACTTTGTTTTTGAAGATTTTCGAAAGGCAGGACATGATGGATAGAGGTCTATAACAGTTTGGGTCTAGATTGTCTCCCCGTTTGAAGAGGGGGATGACCGCGGCAGCTTTCCAATCTTCTTGGATCTCAGACGATACGAAAGAGAGGTTGAATAGGCTAGTAATAGGGGTTGCAACAATTTCGGCGGATTATTGTAGAAAGAGAGGTTCCAGGTTGTCTAGCCCAGCGGATTTGCAGGGATCCAGATTTTCCAGCTCGTTCAGAACATCAGCTGTCTGGATTTGGGTGATGGAGAAGCGGGGGGAGGCTTGGGCAAGTTGCTGCAGGGGGTGCTGAGATGTTGGCCGGGGTAGGGGTAGCCAGGTGGAAAGCATGGCCAGCCGTGGAAAAATGGTTATTGAAATTATAGATTATTGTAGATTTATCGGTGGCGACAGTGTTTTCTGTCCTCAGTGCAGAAGGCAGCTGGATGGAGGAGCTCTTATTCTCCATGGACTTCTCAGTGTCCCAAAATTGTGGGTAATTTGTGCTACAGGATGCAAATTTCTGTTTGAAAATCTAGCCTTAGCTTTCCTAACTGTTTGAGTATATTGGGTCCTGACTCCCCTGAAAAGTTGCATATCGCGGGGGGCTATTCAATGCTAATGCAGAAGGGCATAGGATGTTATTGTGCTGGTCAAGGGCAGTCAAGTTTGGGGTGAACCAAGGCTATATCTGTTCTTAGTTCTACATTTGTTGAATGGCATGGTTATTTAAGATGGTGAGCAAAGCACTTTAAAAGAGCAACCAGGCATCTTCTACTGACGGGATGAGGGCAGTATCCTTCCAGGATACCCGGGCCAAGACGATTAGAAAAGCCTGCTTTCTGAAGTGTTTTAGGGAGCGTTTGATAGTGATGAGGGGTGGTCGTTTGACCGCGGACCCATTACGCATGCAAGCAATGAGGCAGTGATCGCTGATGTGTATTTGGCGGCCAAGTTGGTCAGTATGACATCTATGAGGGTGCCCATGGTTATGGTTTAGGGTTGTACCTGGTAGGTTCCTTGATAATTTGTGTGAGATTGAGGGCATCTAGCTTAGAATGTAGGATGGCTGGGGTGTTAAGCACGTCCCAGTTTAGGTCACCTAACAATACGAAATCTGAAGATAGATGAAGGGGGTCTATAACAAGCGGCTATGGTGAGAGACTTGTTTCTGGAAGGTGGATTTTTAATTGTTTCATTGTTTGGGCACAGACATGGATAGTATGACAGAACTCTGTCAGGCTATCTCTGCAGTAGATTGCAACTCCGCCCCCTTTGGCAGTTCTATCTTGTCGGAAAAGGTTATAGTTAGGGATGGACATTTTTGGAGTTTTAGTGGCCTTCCTAAGCCGGGCTTCAGACACGGCTAGGACATCAGGGTTGGTGGAGTGTGCTAAAGCAGTAAATAAAACAAACTTAGGGAGAAGGCTTCTAATGTTAACATGCATGAAGCCAAGGCTTTTACGGTTACAAAAATCAACAAATGAGAGCGCCTGGGGAATGGGAGTGGTGCTGGGGCTGCAGGTTCTGGGTTAACCTCTACATCACCAGAGGAACAGAGGATGAGTAGGGTAAGGGTACGGCTAAAGGCTATAAGAACTGGTTGTCTAGTGCGTTCTGAACAGAGAATAAAAGTAGTAGATTCAAGGCATAATGTACAGACAAGGAAGGGTATGGTAGGATGCGAGTACAGTGGATGTAAACCTATGCATTGAATGACGATGGGAGAAGTTTTGTCTCTTGAGGCACCATTTAAGCCAGGTGAGGTCACCTCATGTGTGGGGGTGGAACAAAAGGGCTAGCTAAGGCATGAGCAGGGCTGGAGCCTCTACAGTGAAATCAGACAATAATCACTAACAAAAACAGCTATGGACAAGGCATATTGACATTAGGGAGAGGCATGTGTAGCCGAGTGGTCATATGGTCCAGTGAGTAGCTCGGCGAGCTGGAGACACAGTGATTCAGGCAGCTAGCGGACCAGCAGGTTGAAGCATTTAAAAATAAAATAAATGTATCTGTTATTTTACCAGGTAAGTTGACTGAGAACATATTCTCATTTACAGCAACAACCTAGGGAATAGTTACAGGAGAGAGGAGGGATATGAATGAGCCAATTGTAAACTGGGGATTATTAGGTGACCGTGATGGTTTGAGGGCCAGATTGGGAATTTTGCCAGGACACTGGGGTTAACACCCCTACTCTTACAAAGTGCCATAGGATATTTAATGACCTCAGAGTGTCAGGACACCTGTTTAACATCCCATCTGAAAGACAGCACCCTACACAGGGCAGTGTCCCCAATCACTGCCCTGGGGCATTGGGATATTTTTTAGACCAGAGGAAAGATTACCACCTACTGGCCCTCCAACACCACTTCCAGCAGCATCTGGTCTCCCATCCAGGGACTGACCAGGACCAACCCTGCTTAACTTCAGAAGCAAGCCAGCAGTAGCATGCCGGGTGGTATGCTATGGGCATTGAAGGTACTTAAATTAGGTAGCTAGCTAGCTTTCTTGCAATGATTGAGTCTAACATTTAAGCATAACTAGTAACTTGACTTTGTAACCATCCAGTGTAACTTTTGATTCTAAATTGCAGATTCATAACTAGCCCAGGATGTACTATTAAGGTGCATCGGGACTGTTGTACACATTGGCCGCGACATTGTCAATACTTCAATGAATAACCCAAGAGACACTCCTCTTGGGTGAAGGAGAGATAATGCATAACTGATGGGCACAAATACATTTCTTAAATATCTCTTGGAGGGCCAGAAAATAAATTAACAGCGGACAATCATTTGTACCTGGTCAAAAACCTCCACATCCTTCTCAGTCCGTGCCTGAAGGTGATCCTCGAAAGTGTTCTGATCTGGTTAGACAACTTCCACAACATCAGTTGGGGTATCAGTGATCTGAAAGTACGTTATACAAAAATAGCAATAGACAAACAACACTAAATCGATGACAGAACAAGTACAGAATATGCAATAATTGTATATACAGTTGAATTGTTTACCTCAGTCAACAGCTGTGGCTCCCATCCGTACTCAGTGGAGGCCTGGATGCTGTTATTGTGTGCAAAGAGAATTACCTTCAGGTTGGTTTCCCACCCTTCATGGTACCTATCAAGGGTCTGGTTAGTCCAAATGTGGAGGAGGGGTTAGGAAAGCGATATCTATTGACGATGTAAGATATTGAAATATGTCAGATTATTTACCATGGAAAAACAAATTGTAAAATATAAATTAAACATACCATTGGTGACAGAATATATCCTATAACATCCGTACCTTGTTCCAGCTTTCATGACCTCGGTCACTCAAGATGACCACAGGAGAACCGTGGGTTTAGAAGATGTCCATCATCTTGTTGGAGGTGGCCTCGCCAGTCTCGTCCTTGATGGGTATCATACAAAACAAAAATCTATTTTTGGTTCCAAGCACCCTTCTTAATGGGTTATAGAAGGGAATGTAGAGTTAATCACATACTCTTCCTTTACTGACCTTAATGGGTATTGCCTCCATCCACTTGGTAAAGTGATCGGTCACGGTCAGACACCAGCTGTTGCCATTCCTGGATTTCGTGAAGGGTCTGATGAAGTCCACCCCTAACATTTAAAGTGTTAGAGATAAGATGACTTTATTCTTACCCGTATCATACAGAATGCAGATTTTCATATTTGTAAGGACACTGACACACACACACACATTCTATAATAATGAAATCTGCTGTGGTCAAATAAAGCAACCATTTCAAAACAACTTATCAGGGCAAAATTTGAATTTGGACACTTACTGATCATGTGCCTCGATGAAACAACTTTAACGGGCGCCACAACTTCGGCGCCACGGTCTTCGCCCTCTCAAACTTCTGGCAGGCTAGACAGGGTACAGACTAAGAAAAAAGTAACAAATTGAAACATTGTGTGCTCTCTGATATGACATTCATTGAAATCATAATAATTTCATATATAATAGAATGTGATTGATAAACAAAAGGTTATTTCAAATGCCCAGCTGACCACCTCCTTGACAATTCCCCATCAGAAGAAGCGTAGGTTGATTTTGGCAATCATGCCAAGAGAAGAGTTGTTGAAATACTCAAGTCTAAGTACATTTGCACTGCTGTCTTTCTCGCTCTCTGTTTCTCTCTGTCTGTCTTCCACTCTCTTCCCACCCCCCTCTCTCTCTCTCTCTCAATTCCATTCTTTCTTTCTCACTTCCTTCCTTCCTCTCCCCCCTCTCTCTGTGTCTGTCTAGCGAAGACACCTAGTTCAGGGTATTTGGAATTACCATAATTGCTTACACCTATCCATTTGATTGATCAGGTTTAACTTATAGCTAGATGCCTCTATACGACATACATTTAATTATATCAGTGGAGGCTGCTGAGGGGAGGAAGGCTAATAATAATGGCTGGAATGGAGTCAATGGAATGGTATCAACCACATAGCTAAATCCATGCAGTTATCTAATAGAAGTTAACTGCTTAACGTTACCCTGAATTTCTCTGAATGTTGCGCCTCTTGTTGAGATCAGTTGTGCCTTCATAGTACTTTGCCTGGTTGGAAAGATAAAAGAAAATCTCCTCGAAGGATGCAATTGAAGTGCAAGCTACATACAGAAAGATACAATAACAATTACAGTTGCTAGCTAGCTAACATTAGCCAAATTAAACTGTCTGGCTACCTAGCTGGCAACAGCCCTAGCAACAGAAGCTAGAACTCATCGAATCCCATTGTGACGTGTGGGGGACGACACTTTTTGTCGGGGGGACCTTATTTGGAATGACAGTCCCCCTAACCAAAGATAGCATATGATAGCAAAATGTGTAGAATAGCATGACATTTGCTTTAAAATGTGCACAATAGCATAAGATGAACTATAAAACAACACATTTTTCTCTCAGACCCATGACGAAAAGTGTAGAATTGCAGGAAATTGGATTTAAAATTGCAACATTTTCTCTTTGCCTCATGACAAAATAGAAAATGATAGGATTAACTTTCCCAAGGGGAAAATTGTCTTAGACACACAATACTGCTATATACAAAATAGACACTGTACATTACAGACTCAACATACCTTGCATGTTTTCATTATCATACACATTGTAAACTTCTCATTGGGCCACATCCATAATACTTAGCTTATTCCCTTGTTCTGTCAGTGGCGCACTAACACAGATCAGCGTTACTTACATATATTGTTGTTCGCCTTTTTGAACGTCATTGTAAATAACATTTTGTTCTTAACTGACTTGCCTAGTTAAATAAATAATTTAAAACATTTGCTGTTTAGGTATTTATTGGACATATGAATGAAGTAATGCTTGTAGCTGGTCAGCTTACATGTATGGACCCTATAACATGTACCTGAGGGGAGGAGGGACCCTATAGCGTCTGCCTGAGGGGAGGAAGGACTCTGTAGCGTCTGCCTGAGGGGCGGGACTTTATAGTGTCTACCTGTGGGGAGGAGGGACCCGATAGTGTCTACCTGAGGGGAGGAGGGACCCTATAGCTTCTGCCTGAGGGAAGGAGCTGATACCGGAGTGAAGTACATGGGAGGGATCTGAAATCATTTCCTTTGCTTGTCTGGTAATGGTCTGTTCAAAATTTGTCTGCAGGGAGGGACGTTGCCTCACACCCATGACCTTAATGGCAGTTTGTATCAGGTGAGCAATTTGAGATTTCAGTTGGACTGATAAATTGCCAAATCAGACTGTGATGCCATATGTAGGATACTCTCTATGACCGCATAACAGAACAGGAGCATGATTTTCTGGTCAACTCCAAAAACCCTGAGTCTACGTATGAAATAGAGGCGTTGTTGGACTCTGCAGCAAACACTATCTACTTGGACCCTCCAGCTCACCACGTTGTCCATGTGTACACCCAGATACTTGTACGAACTAACCTGCTATGTTGGCATTGTGAACAACCACGTGGTTGCCAACATATTTAGGGTCAAACACCATTGCCTCCATCTCCTCTGTTTTTTTAATGTATTTTTCCCCTTTTTCTCCCCAATTTTGTGATATCCAATTACGCTGCAACTCCCCAACGGGCTCAGGAGAGGCAAAGGTCAAGTCATGCGTCCTCCGAAAAATGACCCGCCAATCCGCGTTTCTTAACACCCACCCGCTTAACCCGGAAACTAGCCACACCACTGTGTCAGATGTTCAACTGATGACCAAAGTCAGCCTGTAGGTGCCCGGCCAGCCATAAGGAGTAACTAGAGCGCAATGAGCCAAGTAAAGCCCCCCCCCAGCCAAACTCTCCCCTGCCCCAGACAAAGCTGGGCCAATTCTGCACAACCCTATGGGACTCCCGGCCGGTTGTAACACAGCCTGGGATCGAACACAGGTCTGTAGTAACGCCTCAAGCACTGCGATGCAGTGCCTTAGATCGCTGCGCCACTTGGGAGGCCAACCTCTGCTTTCTTTACACTAAGGATGACATGGTGCTCATCACACCACTAGACACTTTGAATCTCTAACCTGTACAGAGTAGTATCAGCATCTTTATACATCAGACCAAGAATGTCAGTATCATCTGAGAACTTGACAATATAGTTATCAGGATTACTGCTAGTGCAGTCATTTGTGTACAGTGTGTATAAGATGGGTGAACTCACACAACCCTGCGGGGCCCCAATGCTAATGTCTGTAGCCCAGAGAGAGTCCCTTTAAATATATCCTGTTGAGTATGGCTAGTCGGGAATGAGTGTTACCCACGGATGGTATAGGGGTTAACACACATCTGCTTTAACTGGCTGATTAGGACATGTGGCTGTATCGCGTTAAACGCTGAACTGAAATCAATAAATGACAATCTAGCATTGGCCTAGGATTTTTCCAGATGCTTAACAATGAGATGAACTATGGTGTTGATTGCGCCATCAGTCCCCCGACTTTACTTATAGGCAAATTGATAAGGATCTAACACAGGGTTCACATCTGAACGGAGCTAGCACAATACTTCATTACGATGGGGGTGAGAGCAACAGGTGTGTAGACCTTATTTTCTTTTGTACAAGGCTTTTAGGGGACTGGAGTGATAAAGGCCTTTTTCCACAATGTGTAGAATAGCATTATACAACTGTACATTTTTTCAACACAAATGGAGCCCTAAATGCGGTAGTCCGGCCCGGTTTGATCCATATGATGCAGGTTACCCGACATTAAATCCTTTCTATTTCAGGCAGCACTTTCCTCACTGTCCACTAAAACTAAAGGCTATTGACATTTCTAATCTATGAGCATGCAGTGGAGCTCTAGTCCTCTCAATACTGTATCTGTCATATCACACTTGACATTTGGCGCCGCTGCTTCCACAAGCAGTCTACCTATTACTTTCACTGACAAAAAGCAATTCGGACGTCATCAAGACACTGTTTCTCTGTCTGGCTTTCAGAAATCCCCCTTTTCAAATACCCACATTTGTATACCCTTACAATGGAATATGTATTTTGTTTTTACGTATGATGTTAATGTTGAACTCTCCAATGTTCCTATTTCAAATGAAAACCCCTTCACACTCTTCCATTCACACAAACATCTGTATGTCTGGCCAGTAGTTGTGCACACATTGTCACCGTGCAGACCTACAAATGGGTAGGTCTGAGCATTCGCCACTTCAGGGAGCTTGTGGACTTCCTGTCCTCAAGCCATGGTAGCCAGTGAATTTAATCTCTTAAAGAGGTAATCCCACTGGGCCTTTAACAGACATACTAAATCCTTGTACCCCACTGCTGCTCCTACGCAGCATTAAAAGCTGACCGTTAACCTTTGACCCTCAACTCCAGTCCCATGCCGGCCTCCCACTGATGTATTCTTCTGGCACAGCTGGACTCAGCAGAGAGGAGAGGATTATGCCACTGTTGCTTTGTAACAAATGACATATCTGGACAGTCACTAAAGTACCACTTGGGCAAACGCACACACACTCTTTTTCACTCCCAGGTCCATTCAGTAACTTCATAGTGTTTGCAATTAAACACCTTAGCTGTGTTCATACTAACCGCACTAACCATACTATTTGTGACGTGAATTGAGTATATGGTATGCTTATTGGTCATGGTATGGATATAGTTAGTATGCCAAAAGTTCCCGGATGTCGTACTAAATTCTCCAAAATACGAAGTATGCATGCAGTGGAGACTTTTCGTGTTTTTAGTGTCTACAATGCAATTCTTCAGAAAATGGACCTGGCTTCACAATGTTTTCAGATTTTAAGAAAATTGTGAAAAATATGCAGCCGCAGTCCGACGAGAGCAGATACAAACTAATTACTTGAACTAATTATGACAAATGTCAAGAAAATGTTGAGCAATGTAATAAAGTAATAAAAATAAATAAATAAATTACAGCACATGTTATGTTGGCTTTTCTTTAGCTAATCTATACTTACAAACACAATGTATTGTATGTTAACTAGTTACCTAATGTTAGTTAGCTACTAATAAGCAGTATTATTAACAATCTGCTATCTAACTAACTACCCAACATTTATTGACTTGATTATTCAAATCATTCTTAGCTAAGTGATATAGTCATTGTGCATTTGTTCATTCTGGCTATCTACTCCGATTTCAGATCACTCTTGCACAGAATAACTGATGAATTTACTAATGCACAACACCAGTTGAATATGGCCGGTGTCAGTAAATGTCGTCAAAAAAAAAAAAAATAGTAATTCAATTGTTGCCAGCAGCACAGTTACCAACGCTCTGGATAACATGAACACAGCCTAACCAGCTCTGCTAGGGTGAGTAAAATGGGCAGAGTGAGGTGTTCTCCCATTTGTGTCTGGAAGTAGCTAGCCAATGTTTTAGTCCAGTGTGCCTCTGAACGCTCTGAGAGCGAAACGCTTTGAATTAACTAATGGACAATTGACAATGTTCCCAGACCACACTCTGGCACTCCAGACTGACTATATGAACACACCCGGAATTGTAAAATGTTTAGCTAGTAATTTGTTATGCTAACAAGCTAGCAAGAGGTTGTATACCATAGAATCTATTTTTAATTTTAATTTTTTTTACCTTTATTTAACTAGGCAAATGCATCAACCTCCGGTAGACAAATGCATCAACTTCCGATAGACAGTCGAAGCTCTAGTACGCTCAACTGAAACAATACCATTCGTTTACAGTATACTAAAATGAACTAATAGTATGTAGTATATACTCATTAAGTATGTAGTATACAGTGTGTTAGTGTGGGTATTCGAACACAGCTCTTGTCTCTTCAGAGTCAGTGTGATGGCATGATAATACATGGTGAATTCACACCTCAAAAGCACTATACAATGCCAATATACTGTAGGGATCTGGAGAAAGGGACATGCTTTTGTCAGACAGACCATTAGGAGTGTAAATATGCGAATCAATTACATGTTACCAAACAGAAAAAATATAAATGAAAGTGAACACTGGGTCAATTACTTTTTAAATGTACAATGCCCATAAATGTGCTTCCTGGAGTCTTCTTGAAGCTATTCATGGATATTTTTTACTTAAAGTCGCTTCAAGGTAATGATTACCCATCACGTTTTGGTCACGTAACCTTTATATCCTAATATGATGAATCATGTATCTTAGGCTACCAAATGCATTTTAATCAGTCAAGTTCCCTCAGTATTGATCACCCGTTGAGGAGATATTGTGATTGCGGAGGTCTGTAGTCGATGTGGCACTGAGGGATAATCATTACCTGCAACAAACATAACATCAGTTTTAATTGGACTGTTTGCCTTTAAGTCAAAGTTAGACCAGCTTTCCATTAATTTAATCTTCATTCGACCGTGAGGATTCAGTTTTCTCAGAAGAAATCACAAGGAACCTGAATATTTCACCCAATGTTTGGTGTAATTTGACATGATTGACGAAATACAGTATGCATGCACATGGATGTTTGGTATCCTATTCATCAAATTACTCTATGATCTCTTTGTACAGAGATGCAACTTTTGTTAGCAGATAATGCTCAAAGACAGTGCTATGTTGGCACTAGAGGTCGACCGATTAATCGGAATGGCCGATTAATTAGGGCCGATTTCAAGTTTTCATAACAATCGGTGATCTGCATTTTTGGACACCGATCATGGCCGATTACATTGCACTCCACGAGGAGACTGCGTGGCAGGCTGACTACCTGTTATGCGAGTGCAGCAAGGAGCCAAGGTAAGGTGCAAGCTATCATTAAACGTATCTTATAAAAACAATCAATCTTAACATAATCACTAGTTAACTAAACATGGTTGATGATATTACTAGTTTATCTAGCTTGTCCTGCGTTGCATATAATCAATGCGGTGCCTGTTAATTTATAATTGAATCACAGCCTACTTCGCCAAACGGGTGATTTAACAAGCGCATTCGCGAAAAAATTCACTGTCGTTGCACCAATGTGTACCTAATCATAAACATCAACGTCTTTCTTAAAATCAATACACAAGTATATATTTTTAAACCTGCATATTTCGTAAATATTGTCTGCTAACATGAATTTCTTTTAACTAGGGAAATTGTGTCACTTCTCATGCGTTCTGTGCAACAGAGTTGGGGTATATGCAGCAGTTTGGGCTGCCTGGCTCGTTGCGAAATGTGTGAAGACCATTTCTTCCTAACAAAGACAGCCAACTTCGCCAAACGGGGGATGATTTAACAAAAGCGCATTTGTGAAAAAACCCCACAATAGTTGCATGAATGTACCTTACCATAAACATCAACACCTTTCTTAAAATCAATACACAGAAATATATATTTTTAAACCTGCATATTTAGTTAAAATAAATTAATGTTAGCAGGCAATATTAAACTAGGGAAATTGTGTCACTTCTCTCAGTCAGGGTATATGCAACAGTTTGGGCCGCCTGGCTCATTGCAAACTAATTTGCCAGAATTTTACGTAATTATGACATAACATTGAAAGTTGTGCAATATAACAGGAATATTTAGGATGCCACCCGTTAGACATTAGCTTTTTTTTTTTACATGACACATATTTCACTTTTACTTTCGTATCCAACACTGTAATGCTCCGGGTGTCGTGGGTGTGGAGTCAAATGCAGGAGACAGAGTTCAATGCTGTGCGTCTTTTAATAGCACCAACGCACCACAGGGTGCTCACAAAAGTTACATTCCCAAACACAAGGAATCAAAAAATACAATGGAAAAAATCACGACCAGGCACAAACACGTACCTTTACAACAGAGCCGAAGGTTACAATGAAATAATCCCGCACAACAACCAGGCGGGCCGGCTGTCTAATAAAGACAAACTAATTAACATGAACAGGTGCTACCACTAAACATACAAGGAGGGGGAGGAAAAACAATCAGTGGCAGCTAATAGGCCGGTGACGACGACCGCCGAGCTCCACCCGCCCGGGAAGGGGAAACACCCTCGGTCGGACTCGTGACAAACACTTTGTTTTTGCATTATTTAAACCAAATTGAACATGTTTAATTATTTATTTGAGACTAAATTTATTTTAATTATGTATTCTATTAAGTTAAAATAAAAGTGTTCATTGTTCATTCAGTAATTAATCGATACCGATTAATCGGTAGCAGCTTTTTTTGGCCCTCCAATAATCGGTATCGGTGTTGAAAAATCTTAATCGGTCGACCTCTAGTTGGCACACTTCAAAAGAGTTATGCAGAGTCCAATTCCAGTGGCTTGTGAAAGTGTTCACCCCCCTTGGCAATTTTTCCTATTTTGTTGCCTTGCAACCTGGAATTATTTGGGGGTTTGTATCGTTTGACTTACACA
The DNA here is from genome assembly GCF_023373465.1 of Oncorhynchus keta. Taxonomy (NCBI): domain Eukaryota; kingdom Metazoa; phylum Chordata; class Actinopteri; order Salmoniformes; family Salmonidae; genus Oncorhynchus; species Oncorhynchus keta. The sequence continues at coordinate 61,614,184 of NC_068434.1, read as the reverse complement.
ACATGCCTACCACTTTGAAGATACCATTTTTTTTAAATGAAACAAGACGAAGGAAAAAGGAAACCACACACGTTGAATTGTGAAACAAGAAATAAGACAAAAAAAATCAGAAAACTTGAGCATGCATAACAATTCCCCCCCAAGTCAATACTTTGTAGAGCCACCTTTTGCAGCAATTACCGCTGCAAGACTCTTGGAGTATGTCTCTATAAGCTTGGCTCATCCAGCCACTGGGATTTTTGCCCATTCTTCAAGGCAAAACTGCTCCAGCTCCTTCGTATTGGATGGGTTCCGCCAGTGTACAGCAATCTTCAAGTCATACCACAGAATCTCAATTGGATTGAGGTCGGGGCTTTGACTAGGCCATTCCAAGGCATTTAAATGTTTCCTCTTAAACCACTCAAGTGTTGCTTTAGCAGTGTGCTTAGGGTCATTGTCCTGCTCGAAGGTGAACCTCCACCCCAGTCTCAAATCTCTGGAAGACAGAAACATGTTTCCCTCAAGAATTTCCCTGTATTTAGCTCCATCCATCATTCCATTCCTTCAATTCGGACCAGCTTCCCAGTCCCTGCCGATGAAAAACATCCCTGCAGCATGATGCTGCCACCACCATGCTTCACTGTAGGGATTGTGTTCTCGGGGTGATGGGAGGTGTTGGGTTTGCGTCAGACATAGCGTTTTCCTTAAAGGCCAAAAAGCACCATTTTAGTCTCATCTGACCAGAGCACCTTCTTCCATATGTTTGGGGAATCTCTCACATGCCTTTTAGAGAACGCCAAATGTGTTTGCTTATTATTTTTTTCAAGCAATGGCTTTTTTTCCTGGCCACTCTTCCGTAAAGCCCAGCTCCGTGGAGTGTACGACTTAAAGTGGTCCTATGGACAGATACTCCAATCTCTGCTGTGGAGCTTTGCCGCTCCTTCAGGGTTATCTTTGTTGCCTCTCTGATTAATGCCCTCCTTGCCTGGTCCGTGAGTTTTGGTGGGCGACCCTCTCTTGGGAGGTTTATTGTGGTGCCATATTCTTTCCATTTTTTTTATAATGGATTTAATGGTGCTCCGTGGAGTGTTCAAAGTTTCGGATATATTTTTATAACTCAACCCTGATCTGTACAACTTTGTCCTTGACCTGTTTGGAGAGCTCCTTGGTCTTATTGGTGCCGCTTGCTTGGTGGTGTTGTAGACTGGGGCCTTTCAGAACAGGTGTATATGTACTGAGATCATGCGACACTTAGATTGCACACAGGTGGACTTTATTCAACTAATTATGTGACTTTAGAAGGTAATTGGTTGCACCAGATCTAATTTAGGGGCTTCATAGCAAAGGGGTTCATTTCACTTCACCAATTTGAACTATTTTGTGTATGTCAATTTCATGAAAACCAAATAAGAATCCATTTAAATTACATGTTGTAATGCAACAAAATAGGAAAAACACCAATGGGGATGAATACTTTGCAAGGCACTGTAACTGAGTGTTATAGATAGAGGTTATTTCAATTAAAATCTGATGCAGCAACATATGTCTTTTTCACAGTATTTCAGGGCAAAACTCTGATAAGGGAAATGATGGTTGACACATTCCTGATTCTGTTGGTGTATCTGTGTCATCAGACAAGTATGATCATTAATTTGGGCGTGTCACTCATCACCCTCTCTGTAAGTTATAATAGACTTGTCATCATTTCTGGAGATGTCAAAAAGATTTGTGCCGGCAAAATGAAATATCCCAACTGTCTCACAATCTGTTGACATATTTAAAATAAATGAAGATTGTTTGGGCTTAGCATAATAAACTTCCCCAAATGGTCTCCTACTGTACATCCACCCATTGAAGCTCTTCACCTGGCAGTACAAAGGGTAAGGTTGGGAAGGTGAGAGCAGATGAAGTGACCTGCCGGGTCACCCAAGTAATTTGAGAAATGCCTCATATCTTTGCAGCGTTGACTGGTTTCTGCGTAGCCGTGGCCTCAGATTCTGGAGGGAGGAATATGTTCTGGGCCCAGATAATGTCATCCCACTGTGTTAGAATATTTTTCCCCCCTAAAGGCTTGTTTCTGATACTTCAGTCTGATAAGCCGCCACAGATGCCAGCTCTTATAACTTTCAGTTCCCCTGCCCCTCATCGCCAAAACATCTATACTACTGAAGTGACGGGACAGAGCAGGAAACCCGATGCAGCTGTCATCAGTGAAGGGATTCTGATGGCCTTATCTTGGGGACAATGGCTTTACGGCTGGGAGGTTTGTTCACGTCCGTACACTATCTAAGGAAACAAACAGACAAGTGAAAAAGGAAACAAAATTACAAAAGAGGGGGGTAAAGAAAAAGAAAGCACTGGTATCCCATTCATTCGTGAAAAGATGACAGACAGTCACTGTGGGATGATTTGAAGGAAAGTCATACCTATTTTTTTTGCGTTGTGAAATAATAGCCTAGCTAGGTAGTTTATTGATTCCTTGTTATTTCATTACATTTAAGATGAGTTATGTGTTTGAAGATCATCAGACACTCAAGCCAGTTGTTTTGTGTGTTTGTTTGTGTCAACAGTAATGAGTTAATTGGTTTAATTAAAGGCTCAGAACGCTTTTAATGTATGTTGTACTTCGGTGTAAATCTTATTAATGACACACTGCATATTGTTCAGACCTCCCTATGGAGTAGCTAATGCATAAACAAGCAAAATAACAACAAGAAGTTTTGGGTGTTTTAACAATGTCAACAGCAATCGCCCCAATAATACTTTACAATGTGGGCAGCAGTTTATTGTCAGTTTGAGTTTGGCCGTCAAACACCTCAATCTCTGAGCATCCACCTGTTGCTAATCTTAATTCATCCTTTGTTCTTTGTTTCTATTGATGTCAGACTGAATGATAGCAGGTGAGCTCTTTCTCATTCTGTTGTAGTAAGTGGAACTACATTTATTTCCCCTTCATTTGTAGTTTTCCTTTGGCGGGCCAGACCTAATCACAGTTTATACAATGACAGCTTCTCCGTTATCAGAGTTAAACAAAAAGTCTCACTGGGTTTCTGGGCCTTAGAGGGAATCACTTGGGTCAAAACTCATTCCAGGCTGTAGGACCCTTTACAAAGAGTTGTGGGTTGGCCAAACTTGGGGGGACAGAACGCTATTGAGTACATTTGTTAAACTTTCCTTTTCGATTTCAGTCTTTTAAAAGTTTTTTGCTTTTTCCTCAGTATTTTATTAGCTCTGTACAAATCTTTCGATAAAACCCAAGGTACTCCGAACCACAGCAGTGTCAGGATTACAGGCCCACAGTGTGTTTCTGTGCTTAATTAATGGCTCTATAGCAGGTAGTACCGTGGCATGTCATACACATGTATATTACTAGTCACAGTAGAACAGAGGATGTTTTATAAAACAATAATGCTATCAATTCCTAATTTATATCATGGACAAAGGAAATCCAGTCATTTATGTATTGTATGTGAATAATTGATCCACAGGCTTTGTAGTCAAGATAAATCTTCATTTTCTCCCAGTATAAGTCAATGACAGAGCAGTGAATTGAGAATGCTTTTCTCATTGGTGAAGATTAGGTATCATAGCATGGTCACTAAAATCAGTTATGATAATTCAAAGTTCAAATAAAGACCTCAAATTATCAGCAACACAGTCCTCCACCCCCTCTCAGTTCTGATCTAGACGACAGATCATGGGAAGGCCGATGAAAGGATAACACTCTATATTCGATCTGAATTCCAAGTAAGTAAATATCTGAATAATTACACCTGACAAAAAATAAAACGGCTAATCGCATAATATTTGCACGTAAAGCGCTTATTAGGACGCAGAGGGGAAAATGCCCATCATCAACACTTAAAGAAGCATGCAGTGAGATGCATACTGATCCATAGAGCCCTGCCTAAATGAATCTCTTCATCTCTGAGAAGGCCTGCCCCAGCCTCAGCACCAGCACCAGCCTCAGTCTGCCTCTAATATTGCAGTCTAGGAGATTAGCAGACTTTACTGCTCCTGAGAGACACAGCTTTGTTATCGGTCATTATTAACCTGAAGTACTAAGCGCCTGCATTCGCCCCCCCCCAAAAAAGTAATCAGCTTTTGTGAGGTGGACTGTGCATTCATCTCTCTTTCTGGATTCGCTGCTAAGTAAAATAAGTGTCTTTGAAAGATAAAATAATGTATAGTAAAAAGGGAGAATTGATGGATTAAATTAAATTGGGCCGTGGGGAAAACAGACCACAACTCACATCTGTTTTGAGCTCCAACACGATTCAAAGGCTTGACTGAGGAACATCGGAACAACATCCAAACCAGGCACAGCCCTGTCAAAAGTGAGCCTCGTATTTCAATTAATCTCTTTTCAACGTCTGATTGGTATCAATGATGCTAGTTTGGAAAGTCCTGCTGGAAGGTAAACCCATTTGCTGCGGCAATAGAATGTTGCTCAAATTCTTATTGGACTGACAACCTAAACTGAGAGAACTGTACTGTCAGCTTACATTAGAATAGTCCCATAGATCAGTGTCTTTGGGCAACTTCATACTGCTTGGACTCAGTAGCTAGTAAACCTTGCACAGGGAAAGTAGCTACCAATTTGCCATTGCATGGTTTGTTGTGGAGCCACTTACAGTATGTAGGCATTGAGATTAATTTAGTAAATGCTGTAGAAGGAGGAATATAATTTGGACAATCAAAACATGTTGACAGTTTAATCAGACATATAAATATACACTTCAGAAGGCCGCAAATAACTGCTTGTCTATGGCTTGAAGTAGTGGAAAATAATGTCTTCGGTATATCTCAGGGAGTATGCCGCACTGCAGAGGGGAAAAAGAGATGCAGGAAGTGGAAAGGGATAGGAGATCACATCTGTTTCTTGTGTTTCAGCATTATGGATAGCTCCTACTGTTCTCCCTTTCCTAACACTGAAGGAAATTGAGGAGAGAGAGAGAGAGAGAGAGAGAGAGAGAGAGAGAGAGAGAGAGAGAGAGAGAGAGAGAGAGAGAGAGTAGGTGCACATGTGTTAAAGAGTGGATAGAATCTTGAACACCATTTACCATTTTTTTCTGTTTTGAATCCAGCAGGTATCCAGCCATGCTGTAATGATTTAAATGGAAAAGCTTTCCCCACTAAATCGATACCCGTCCACAGCATACTAAGGGATGAGACACCTTCTGTTTGACAAGGAGGAGAGCCCATCATGATAAAGTCAAAAGATTGATTGGAAAGCCCTCAAAAAGCATATTAGGTCGTTTCTTGAAATGCAATTATGTTGTTACACATGGTACAATATTATGTTACATACAGTATATCAGTGGGGGCTGGTGGGAAGAGCTATAGGAGGACAGTCTCATTGTAATGGCTGGAATGGAATTACTGGAACTGAGTCAAACGTGGTTTCAATATGTTTGATGTGTTTGATACCATTCCCATTCATTCCATTCCAGCTATTATAATGAGCCGGTCCTCCTATAGCTCACCCCACCAGCCTCCACTGCAGCATATGCGTGTTTTCCTGATTGTTTTCCAAAGGAATAAAACATTCAGCTGAATGTTTACGGTAATTGTTGAATCATTTGCTCTTCACAAAGGAAATATGCCTCTTCAATGCTCGACTTGCATTTAAAATATACTGCATCTTTTGGAGACAGAATATTGGTCCCATATCTCCTTCCTCCTGCCTCTATTTCTGTCTTAATGCAGTCACGTCAGCTTCAACATCTAGAGTCCAACCATTCATCACGTCTGTTCAGCACATTGCCCACTGGCATCAAATACCTTAAGCTTCCAAGAAATACACCGGCCATAAACACAGAATATGAGATAAATATTTAGGTGTGTATGTCTCTGTCTGAATTACCCTAATGAGCTGTCACTCACAGGCATACACACATTCTGTTTCCTCAGATGTTTATACCATCTTTATCAACATCAAGCCCCCCCCCCCTCTCTATCTATCTCTCTTGCTTTCTCTCACTCTCTCCTTCTCTGAGATGGGACCCCAAGTTGCCTTTCCCGCCCACTCATTCCTCATAGATCCCAGGACCCTATTTACTCACATCTCATCTGATCTAAAGCAGCCATCTATGCAGCTATTAAACGGTTCGTTAAACCTAAGGTCATTTTGTACATATCATGACAAAAGAAGTCAGATTCATTTGCACACAAGTAGCACACAAACACATACAGTCCATGCTCACACTCAAGCACACTCTTAGAAAAATGGGTTCCAAAATGGTTCTTTGCGGAGGGATAGCGTTCTACCAAGAACCGTTTTGTTCAGAATAACCCTTTTTGGAAGACAAAGGTTCTTTGATGATTGCTTGGAAGCCGAGAAGGATTATATGTATAATATTTCCCAGCATGCTCTATTGCAGGGAGATTTTCAGAATTGTTTGTTTTACTGTGTTTTTGCATGTACATTATATATATATGTACATTGATCGGTTGGTTAATTTTATGCTACACAAAGATAAATAGCATACAGTTTTCTTAACTAATCCAATCTGTTGGATTTGTTGCACCCGTTACTGAGATGGTTATTCCAGTTTAGATGATTGAGGTATAGTATTTAATTGTCCCTGATCTAGCAGTCATTCTAGGGTGATTCCAAGATGATGTAGAAGTCAAATCTTTGTCCTTGTCTTGTCGTGTATATATCTTTTTATTTATTTTTTCTTTGCACACATATATATATATTTAAAAAAATATATTTTTCTTAACCTCAACTATAACATACTCTCCTGTAATCCGCCTCACCCAATGTAGTGTGGATCTGCTATTTTCTTTACTTTTGAACCGGAACCCCCAACAGAAGCTAGACAGCTAACTAGCTACTAGCTAGTAGTCAGCTTGCCACTTCTAGTGGTCATCAGCTAACCTTTAGCCCTGACAACTCTTACCAGTCTGCACAGCGCGACTCAAACCAGAGCAATTTTATTTTTCTCCATATCTCCAGATTCCTACCGCAAGCTCTGAACATTTTCACCTGGATCTTCGCAGCTAGCTAGCTGCTATCCGAGTGGCTACTCTTGGATAATGTCTCTGTCCCGAAGCAAGAAGCAATTAGCCTAGAGCTAGCCGTTGCCAGGTCCCATCTCCCGACTCGCCTAAGAGGTCCATCAGCCACTCCTTGGGCTACAATACCTATTTTGCCAATTGGCCTGGACCACTTTTACTGCCAACACGGAGGCCTGCCGATTCCATCACGACAGGACTACTGACGTAATCTGCCTGAGGGTTTTTTTCAACTGGCTCCTCCATCGCGATGTCCTCTGAATGCCAATCTGCTAGCCTGCTAGCCGCTGCCCACTAGCTGTCTAGAGCATATTGGACTGTTAGCTGAAGAGGCCCATCGGACAAATTCTTTGGCCACTATACCTATTTTGCCAATTGGCCTGGACCCTTTTACCACATGGAACCCTGCTGATCCATCACGACCAGTCTGCCGACGTAACAGCACGAGGGGGCTACAACAGACTTATTCCGTCGCAATGTCTCTCTAAGGCCCTTCTGCCAACTTGCTAGCCCCGTCCCGCTAGCTGTCTGAATCGCCTTGTCTCCAGCCCACCGAGCTACTCACTGGACCCCCATGATCACTCGGCTATGCATGCCTCTCCCTAATGTCAATATGCCTTGTCCATTGCTGTTTTGGTTAATGAATATTGCCTTATTTCACTCTAGAGCCTCTAGCCATGCTCAGTACACCTTAACTAACCCTTTAGTTCTACCTCCCACACATGCGGTGAACTAACCTTGTTTACATGATATTTCTAGAGACAATATCTCTCTCACTCAATGCATAGGTTTACCTCCACTGTATTCACATCCTACCATACCTTTGTCTGAACATTATGCCTTGAATCTATTCTACCGTGCCCATAAACCTGCTCCTTTTACTCTCTGTTCCGAACCTACTAGATGACTAGTTCTTATAGCCTTGAGCCGTACCCTTATCCTACTCCTCCTCTGTTCCTCTGGTGATGTAGAGGTTAATCCAGGTCCTGCAGTGCCTAGCTCTACTCCCATTCCCCAGGCGCTCTCATTTGTTGAGTTATGTAACCATAAAAGCCTTGGTTTCATGCATGTTAACATTAGAAGCCTCCTTCCTAAGTTTGTTTTATTCACTGCTTTAGCACACTCTGCCAACCCGGATGTCCTAGCCGTGTCTGAATCCTGGCTTAGGAAGGACACCAAAAACCCTGAAATTTTCATCCCGAAAGGGGGTGGAGTTGCAATCTACTGCAGAGATAGCCTGCAGAGTTCTGTCTTACTATCCAGGTCTGTGCCAAAACAATTCAAGCTCCTACTATTAAAAATCCACCTTTCCAGAAACAAGTCTCTCACCGTTGCCACTTGCTACAGACCACCTTCTGCCCCCAGCTGTGCCCTGGACACCATATGTGAATTGATTTCCCCCATCTATCTTCAGAACTCGTGCTGTTGGGTGACCTAAACTGGGACATGCTTAACACCCCGGCAATCCTACAATCTAAGCTTGATGCCCTGAATCTCACACAAATTATCAATGAACCTACCTTGTACAACCCCAAATCCGTAAACATGGGCACCCTCATAGATATCATCCTAACCAACCTGCCCTCCAAATACACCTCTGCTGTCTTCAACCAGGATCTCAGCGATCACTGCCTCATTGCCTGAGTCCGTAATGGGTCTGCGGTCAAATGACAACCCCTCATCACTGTCAAACGCTCTCTTAAACACTTCAGCGAGCAGGCCTTTTTAATCGACCTGGCCCGGGTATCCTGGAATGATATTGACCTCATTCAGTAGGTAGAGGATGCCTGGTTGTTCTTCAAAAGTGCTTTTCTCACCATCTTAAATAACCATGCCCCATTCATATCGTTCAATCCAGACTTGACTGCCCTTGACCAGCACAAAAATATCCTGTTGCGTACTGCATTAGAATCGAATAGACCCCGCGATATGTAACTTTTCAGGGAAGTTAGGAACCAATATACTCAGGCAGTTAGGAAAGCAACAGCTAGCTTTTTCAAACATAAATTTGCATCCTGTAGCACAAACTCCAAAAAGTTATGGGACACTGTAAAGTCCATGGAGAAAAGGAGAACCCCCTCCCAGCTGCCCACTGCACTGAGGCACGGTCACCACCGATAAATCCATGATTATCGAAAACTTCAACAAGCATTTCTCAACGGCTGGGGGTGACACTCTAGACCCAAACTGCTACAGACCTATATCTATCCTACCCTGCCTTTCTAAGGTCTTCGATAGCCAAGTTAACAAACAGATCACTGAACATTTTGAATCCACTGTACCTTCTCTGCTATGCAATCTGGTTTTGAGCTGATCATGGGTGCACCTCAGCCACGCTCAAGGTCCTAAACGATATCATAACCGCCATCAATAAGAGACAATACTGTGCAGCTGTATTCATCGACCTGGCCAAGGCTTTCGACTCTGTCAATCACCACATTCTTATCGGCAGACTCAACAGCCTTGGTTTCTCAAATGATTGCCTCACCTGGTTCACCAACTACTTGTTGTCCGGACCTCTGGCAGTCTCTATGGGGGTGCCACAGGGTTCTTTTCTTGGGCCAACTCTTTTCTCTGTGTATATCAATGATGTCGCTCTTGCTGCTGGTGATTCTCTGATCCACCTCTACGCAGACGACACCATTCTGTATACATCTGGCCCTTCTTTGGACACTGTGTTAACTAACCTCCAGAAGAGCTTCAATGCCATACAACTCTCCTTCCGTGGCCTCCAACTGCTCTTACATGCAAGTAAAACTAAATGCATGCTCTTCAACTGATCACTGCCTACACCTTCCCGCCCGTCCAGCATCAATACTCTGGACGGTTCTGACTTAGAATATGTGGACAACTATAAATACCTAGGTGTCTGGTTAGACTGTAAACTCTCCTTCCAGACTCACATTAAGCATCTCCAATCCAAAATGAAATCTATAATCGGCTTCCTATTTCTCAACAAAGCATCCTTCACTCATGTTGCCAAACATAACCTCGTAAAACTGACCATCCTACCGATCCTTGACTTCGGCGATGTCATTTACAAAATAGCCTCCAACACTCTACTCAGCAAATTGAATGCAATCTGTCACAGTGCCATCCGTTTTGTTACCAAAGCCCCATGTACTACCCATCACTGCGACCTGTATGCTCTCGTTGGCTGGCCTTCGCTTCATATTCGTCGCCAAATCCACTGGCTCCAGGTCATCTATAAGTGTTTGCTAGGTAAAGCCCAGCTGTATCTCAACTCACTGGTCACCATAGCAGCACCCACCCATAGCACGCGCTCCATCAGGTATATTTCACTGGTCATCCCCAAAGCCAAATCCTCCTTTGGCCGCCTTTCCTTCCAGTTCTCTGCTGCCAATGACTCATATCTCCCTCACTAACTTTAAGCAACAGCTGTCAGAGCTGCTCACAGATCACTGCACCTGTACATAGCCCATCTGTAAATAGCCCATCCAACTACCTCATCCCCATACTGTTATTTGTTTTATTTATTTAGCTCCTTTGCACCCCAGTATCTCTACTTGCACACTCATCTTCTGCACATCTATCACTCCAGTGTTAATTTGCTATATTGTAACTATTTTGTCACTATGGCCTATGTATTTCCTTACCTCCCTTATCCTACCTCATTTGCACACACTGTATATAGACTTTTTCTATTTGATTATTGACTGTATGTTTGTTTATTCCATGTGTAACTCTGTGTTGTTGTTTGTGTTGCACTGCTTTGCTTTAACTTGGCCAGGTCGCAGTTGTAAATGAGATCTTGTTCTCAACTAGCCCACATCGTTAAATAAAGGTGAAATAAAAATAAATGTAATAAAATAATTCTGAATGCAGGTTGTGAGTGATTAACAATTCCACTTGTTGTATATCCTAACTGGATTCCATTAGGATTCCATTAGGAATTAAACATCACTTTGCAAGCCGTCATAATGTGACTTACAAGCCTGGAATGGCCTGTAAACAACAAGATTCCTAACACCACTGTGTTAGGGTATATCTAGGCCCTCAAATAAAGTCCTTACGATATATGTAAATGCTAATAAGGCTGATGGAACCGTTCATAGAGCATTCTAGGAAGAACCTTTCGATGATAAAGTGGTTCTTGGAAGAATTGTTCATGGAGGGTTCTAGGTAGAACCATATACAAGCGGGTTATTTGAAGAGCCCTGCAAACGGTTCTACCCAGAAAGGATTCCCCTATTGGGACAAACCAAAGCACCCTGTATGTTTCTACTTAGCACCTTTTTTCTAAGAGTGCACAAACCAGGCATGCTCACACCTTACTTTTATGCTTGTGTGCATATACCACCTTGCCAGATGCATGATTTTGTGGTGCACATCGGGATTTGCAACAAAAAATGTAGTGAAATCCTGGTATTTATTGGGAGAGGAGTGATTAATTTGTCCGTCTTAATGTAATTCCAAGAAATTTCCCGCTATGGCACTCAAGTGGGATCCAAAGGTATGGTTCATGTCTCCCACAAGACATCAGAACCATAACCCTATTCCTAGAAATACTTAGACGTCAGTAATGCCTGTGGAAATATCTGATTCTTGTCTGAAGAAAATGTACAGCATTTCTTTGGAAAACATATATTACTTTAGCCAACCTTTGGCTTTTCCCCCTTTTTTCTTTTGAGTTAGGCTTGTGGTGATATCCTGTGCCTGTGGACCAGAGGAGGCTGGTGAGAGGAGATATAGGAGGACATGCTCATTGGAATGGCTGAAATGGCTTAAATGGAACGGAGTCCAACGTGGTTTCCATATGTTTGATACCGTTCCATGAATTCCATTCCAGCCATTACAATGTGCCTGTCCTCATACAGCTTCTCTCACCAGCCTCCGCTGCTGTGGACATCATTCTGTCTGAAACATGAGAATGGAGACAATTCTAAAATGCGGTCTCATTCCATGGCTCCTCTGGAAAGTCATTGCAGCTAAAATGTAATTCTCTAACCTGTACATGGTCAGGTCTGAGCCATTTACCTCAGAGCCGTTGGTGAATGGGACTTTTCTCAGTCCTCCATGTTCCCCAACATGATTCAGTTGCTGGCCTGGAGGTTGTTATTGGGCCTTAATGTAACATTGCACGAGTTCACCTGGTGCCCAACCATGCTGAGTTCGAGTTAAGGCCAGATATCTATTAGACCCCGCTCCACTCTGCAAAAAGTCACCAGACAGTCTTAAATTGAAATAAAAGTAGAAATGTTACAAAGCTGACATATACTTCAAAGGAAGGCTTTAAGGTAAATCATATCAGACACCTCACTCATACCAATTCATCAAAGTAACTGATGGATGAGGGGAGAAAGATGGAAACGAACAAGGTGATATGTCCCCCACAGATCTACTGAAATCCACATTTCTTCCCCCTTTCTTTTCTGGTAATTTTAAACCAAAAGAAGGGAGAGACTGGAGCCCAGGTGGCCTCGGTATATTTGGAGTTCAGGGCCAATAATTTTTCTCCTCCGTCATCTAAACTGTGTCCTATTTGAAGATGATTATATATGTCATTTAATCACTAGAACTAGACCAATCAGGGCATCTGTCAAATGTTTCTCACATTTACATTTCTAGAAGGTAGTCAGAGGTATTTAAAATACAGCTTTATTTAGTAAATGTGTTGGACAAAACAACATCATTTTGATCGATGACACATTTCATTCATTGGATAAACAGACAACTTTCTCATCCACTGCTCATGCTTCCACCTTAAAATGTTCATTCATCTTGTGCCGCATTACATTTAGGAAATTGCCCATTTAAATCTCATCCACATCCGTATCACTATTACAGCTGAGAAGATTTACTTCTTGATTTGTTTCTCTTTTATTTCAATTGCCCTCTTATGTTACAGCATCAATTACATACAATACTTTCCATCTCTCAATAAATTGTAGCCGTGTGTTAAAGATCAGTGTACACAGTACATCAAATTGACATATGCCTAGAACGCACAATGCCTCGACTTTGATAAGAGACTAATTTCTGTGGTCCATCGTAACCATCTCTGTTCTAATTATAATCTGTGGCATGAACACTGCTTTCTGGCAGTGACCATCCAAGCTTCTGTCATGCATGGGGAGCTGAATTACAAACACACAGCACCATGATGTTGGGAGTACAGAGGAAAACAATGCCTTTTGATTCAGCATGGGGAGAACAGTGAGGAGGTCCGGATCAAGCCATGGATCGGGAAACATTTTCATTCTGTCACTTGAATGCTGATATTGTTGCAGACCTCACCTCCAAACCTAATTTCATAGGGATCACGCAACATCCCTTGCGCTATGGCAACAGTGTTCCTATGTCCGCCTACAGTCCCACCGTGATCCCTGCACATTTGGTTTGAGCTATGTCCGCTGGGTTGTTTCTTCTGCATCCTGCTGATACCAACCATTAGCCTGTGTGATCAACGAGGGCTGAGCTAGAGCATTGTTTGTGAGACAAGGGTGGATCCAATAAAGTTATTCTCACAAAAACGTCTGTAAAGTCAAAACGATTTGAGCTACCAACTATTATGACCCATCTATGAAAAGCTGAGACTCTCACGAACAAGTGCTACAGTACATTTGGAATGTTTTCAGACCCCTTGACTTTTTCACCTTTTGTTACGTTACAGCTTTATTCTAAAATTAATTAAATTGTTTTTTTTCCCTTATCAATTTACACACAGAACCCATCATTTCTAAGCAAAAAAACATTTTTTAGACACTCAAGGACATTCAGAGACAGAGTCCCGAAGCCACTCCTGAATTGTCTTGGCTGTGTGCTTAGGGTCGGTGAACCTTTGCCCCAGTCTGAGGTCCTGAGGTCTCTGGAGCAGGTTTTCATCAAGGATCTCTGTACTTTTCTCCTTTCATTTTCCCCCTGATCCTGTCTAATCTCCCAGTCCCTGCCGCTAAAGAATATCCCCACAACATGATGCTGCCACCACCATGCTTCACCAAAGGGAAAGTGCCAGGTTTCCTACAGCTGTGACGCTTGGCATTCAGGCCAAAGAGTTCAATCTTGGTTTCATCAGACCAGAGAATCTTGTTTCTCACGGTCTGAGAATCCTTTAGGTGCCTTTTGGCAAACTCCAAGCGGACTGTCATGTGCCTTTTACTCAGTAGTGGCTTCTGTCTGGCCACTCTATCATAAAAGCCAGATTGGTGGAGTGCTGCAGAGATGGTTGTTCTTCTGGAAGGTTCTTCCATCTCCACAGAAGAACTCAGGAGCTCTGTCAGAGTGACCATGGGGTTCTCGGTCACCTCCCTGACCAAGCCCCCTGGCGGCCCGGTCTAGGAAGAGTCTTGGTGGTTCCAAACTTCTTCCATTTAAGAATAATGGAGACCACTGTGTTTTTGAGGATTTTCAATGCTGCAGATTGGGGGAAGGGTGTTTTGGTACCCTTTCCCAGATCTGTGCCTCGATACAATCCTGTCTTGGTGCTCTGTCTTGGAGCTCTACGGACAATTCCTTCGACCTCATGGCTTGGTTTTTGCTCTGACACACACTGTCAACTGTGGGACCTAGTGGTTAGAGCATTGGACTAGTTACTGGAAGGTTGCAAGTTCAAATCCCCAAGGTACACATCTGTCATTCTGCCACTGACAGGCAGTTAACCTACTGTTCCTAGGCCATCATTGAAAATAAGAATTTGTTCTTGCTAGTTAAATAAAGGTCAAATAAAATAAATAAATACACTGTAGACAGGTGTGTCCCTTTCCAAATCATGTCCAATCAATTGAATTGACCACAGGTGGATTCCAATCAATTTGTAGAATCACCTCAAGAATGATCAATGGAAACAGGATGCATCTGAGCTCAATTTCAATCTCATAGCAAAAGTTCTGAATAATTATGGGAATAAGGTATTTCTGTTTTTTATCTTTTTGTTAAAAAAAAAGTTGTATTTTTGTGCTTTTTTGTTATGGGATATTGTGTGTAGATTGACGAGGGGAAAAAACAATTTAATCAATTTTAGAATAAGGCTTTAATGTTACAAAATGTAGAAAAATTCAAGAGGTCTGAATACTATCCGAATGCACTATATATGACGTACACAAGCCACACGAGTTGTTGGAAGGTAAAGGGTCCTTCTACATAGAAGATCATAGGAAATTCCAGGGCATATCTGTCTAAAATACTGTAACAAGATCACATAGTCGCTGTCACAAACTCCAAACTCCACACAGTTGTCACTGACGAGTGAGATATTTATTCCCGACTGAGGAAACTATTTCTGTACTGATACCATTCTTAGAAATACATTTTCATAAGGTTTTTGATTGACGGATTTAAAAAATATATATAATAAAAATAAAACTCAAGAATGCAGCTGTTTTGTATTATACTTGTAGCCCTGGTTGACCTGAATAGAAAATAGTAAAACACTTCCATATGAGAACAGAGCATTTCCTGGGACTGATAAGGTAAGTGCTTTTATTGTCCGAGGCATACAGCATGTGCTATTTCATAAACAGGAAGACAACAATCAATCAACAAACTGAACAAAAACAAAAGCATTGGTAGAAAACACAGCAACACAGATGGAAAACAGTGATTTTTTCTTTCAGCTGAAAACCTCCAGCAGATCTCCAAAACAGCTTTATTTGTATTTATTTAACAAGGCAAGTCAGTTAAGAACAAATTCTTATTTTCAATGACGGCCTTGGTTAACTGCCTTGTTCAGGAGCAGAACGACATATTTGTACTTTTACCCCAAGATCGGTGATTCGATCTTGCAACCTTTCGGTTACAAGTCCAACGCTCTAACCACTACCTGCCACCTTGCATATGTAATATTTCAAGTGAAACAGTAGCATATTTACAGCAAAAAAAAAATAGATATCATTCTTTGTTCTGTATCTGAATGCGTAGCCCCTATTTTTCCAGGGATCCCTTGAAAACCAACAGAAAAAAATAAACATGGCATCCATTTGATCCATGACAGTCTTGCTCTGTATATTTTGCAGGTGCAGTGTCTCAATTTATTGTCTGTATGAGATCCAGACCCAGCTAGGACTAAAGATAATCTAAGCTCAGAAGTCTTCTGTACCAGTCCAGTGGCTTTGAGCTTCCAATAATTGAACACACACACCTAGAGATTCCACATGTTCTATTATTCATAAGGACATATAAACACTGCCACCCTCCTGACACTCACTCACTCTGGCTCGTAAAGCGCTCTGTGGACTTTTCCAGTTGACATGTTCAGCCCTGTGAGTCACCAAACATACCTCTGGAAGTGGGAAAATCGAAGTGAAGGACACTATAAGTCAACAGGTCTTCTGTGGCTAACTCCACTGTTGAGTCATGTCCATTTGATATCAAGCAGGAGAGACAGTCAAACGCAGATCCGTTGTCCTCTCGCATACAGTATAGCAACTTGGTCCGCACGGGTATAGATTCTGTGTCTGGAGATTCAGCTAACCCCTTTATATCAGGACTTGGTTTGCACGACACACACAATGCCAGGCAGGGGGGAAGTGCAGATTGGAGACAAAATGCTAATTTACTTTTAGATAAATAATTCACCGACTTTGTTTGCAGGAAAGGTTGGAGCATGTGACATAATTGATTAGATTTTCATCTGCAATGTACACAAAGCTTGGGGTGGCAGGGTAGCCTAGTGGTTAGAGCGTAGGACTAGTAACCAAAAGGTTGCAAGTTCAGATCCCCAAGTTAACCCACTGTTCCTAGGCCTTCATTGAAAATAAGAATTTGTTCTTAACTGACTTGCCTAGTAAAATAAAGGTAAAAAATCTGGGGGCAATTCTCATCATACATATTTAAATAGAACGCTGAATCGCTGTCCCATCAATGCATGATGGGTATTGTTTTAAGTGCGTGAAAAACACAAAACAGAAACCATTTTCTCGTTTAATTACAAGAATTGGATCCAGATGGTAGCATTCAATGTCATTTTTATTTTCTCAGCACTGAGACGTGGATGATGGGGCCACAATTACCAGCAAAGTGTTAATCTTCTTCTCCACAGTGGTTGCGATCCAGGACTGTGAATGTTGCTACATTCACATTTCTGAAGGAGCAGTGACATCCTTATGTCCAATCTGTTCTGACTCTTCCTTCCCCCACCACCTGCGCACACACCCGCAAGCACGTTCACATGCACATTTTGGTCTGATCAAAAATCTTTGAATTTTTGTAATGTGTATTACACATATGCCTCTGTATGCCCTTTATCTCTGCGTATGCTCCATGGCTATTTGCAGTTCTGAGAATGTCCCCTGTGACAGTGAGACTGAGGTGTGAATTGATATTTTAATAAGCAGGTAGGTATATATATTTTCTATATGATAAATGCCTGTTCCCATGGCAACAAATCCCTGCCTTTGATCCCTGTCGAGTGCGTCATTTTCTCGTCCTTCGATGAGCCCTTTCTGTACAGAAACAGACAGGTGCTCGAATATTGCATTGTGATTAAGTTAACTCTTGTTTTTTCACTTTTGAACGATAAGAGACAAACTAGTTTGAGTGTATTTTTGTTTCTGGAAGAAAGTGAGTCTATGAGATTCAATAAATAATTGTATCCATATGAATCTGAATTTGAGATGTATTGATTTAACAGCCCAAGACAGAACATGCAGCTTCCTAAAACAGGCTCACCTGAAGAATGATCATAATTTCATAATTTTTCCTTCAGTGTTTCTCTTAATAGTGCCTGAAGCTGTACCTCTAAAGGGCAAATCAATTCACAATATGACTCCACGTTAAAGGTCACACGAGGTAAAACAAGAGTAAAGCAACATAAAAAAATCCTAAAATCTTCCGGCAGCGTGTTGTGCCAGTCTAGTCTCGGATAGCCCCGACCTTGGAGCAATGTAAGCAATGCAAAGGAAGGATGCTCTCTCTCTCTCTCTCTCTCTCTCTGTCTCTCTGTCTTTCACCAACAGGAAGGGCATGTCTCTCACCAGCAGGAAGGGCCTGTCTGGAATGTCAATCCTGTTCACTTTGAAGGAAGTTGATGCAATTTTCATTGGCAACATTGACAGGAAAGTCACACCAAGATCACATTTACATAATAGCAAGACCGGGGTGTGAGAGCAAGACCAAGAACAAACCCACAATGTTTCAGTCTTCACAATGTTTATGTTAGGATCATTTGACATAATCACACAGGTGAATGCTTTGTATTAATGTTCGGTAACACTTTTATTTTAATGGTCGGTAATAAACCATTTGTTAATCATTGCGCCCACATTTATTACCCATTTAGTAATCGTAAGTAAAGTATTTTTTGCAGTCCCTACACTAAAGTGAGCGCTATTTAACCCTTACCTGACCAAACCTAAACCTAACCCTAACCCTAAATGTTGTGCAATCTTTTTATAAATGCCTTTCAAATGTGATCTGCACTAGTGGGCTCAACGTCGCACAACATTTATTCATTTTTGCTTTGCATGACCCTAAATTAACATAGAAAAACTGCAAAATAAAGTGTAACCTAATGTTCTCTATATGTCATGGCATATGCAACCATAACATACTGTACGTGGTCCAATTCATGTATCATCTATGGATCTAGCAGCAGTGTCATGTTTGTTTCTTATTTGAGCCAGAGGCTAATCATATAATGTACATATAGGATGGAGAGTAACTTATTACACGTGATCTGATTACACATAAAAAAAAACTGTAATTAGTTACGTTATCAGCAAAAATATTGTCAATTCAGATACTTTTGAAAAACGATACGATTACTTTTTGGATTACTTTTACGTTCAGAAAGGATGTTTGCGAAAAAATACATTGACACCTTTCTATTTTCTCAATGACATTCAATTCAGAATTGAAAAAATGTGCAAGTTTACAGTAAATTTGTTCCACCTGGGCAAGTCTCCAAGCCCAGAGACCACTATGATGACACACCAATGCGTTTGATGGATCTGTTTTGTCTTCTTCTAATGCATTTTATGAGGAAAGTAATCCAAGATTACATTTGGGTAATCCAAAAGCTGTTACTGATTGCAATTTTGAACAGGTAACTAGTAACTGTAAGGGATTACATTTAGAAAGTAACCTACCCAACCCTGTATATATGTCATGTAACATTGGCAATGCTTTTAGTTATACGCATGAAACAAAATACACTTTTTTCTCTCTGCCGTGTGAGAGAGAGAGAGCGAGAGGGAGAGAGAGAGGAGAGAGAGCATACAGAGTACAGAAAAGAGATGAAGACTACATCTCTTCATGTTTCATATCAAAGGCAGTTGCCAATACTAATTGTGTACTCTCTCTCTCATTAAACCACTGATGACGACAAATATGCTAATTGCCCCATGTCTCTGTAATGTCATCCTCAGACCTTGATTGATAGAAATTCCCAGTAGATTAATCCAGCACTTATTAAACCTGTAGGGAACATGTTCCCTTGTGCCGGAAGTCATGTGGTGCGCAGGCAGCGACATCATAAAGGCCAGCCAAATGTGATCCAATGCTTTGTTTTACCCAAGGTACACCTGGAGTCTGATTGGATTATAACAGCAGCATGCTGTTCTCTCCCTCTCCCTTCAAATGTGCTGTTGCATGGCTCATCATGTCAACTCTTCATACTGAATTTACCTGGAATAAAGAACATGTATCCATAATGTGTATATTTGCATCTGGTGTGAAAAAAAGAAAATACATTTTGTAGGTGCAATGAAATGTGTTGTTTTACAGGGTCAGCCATAGTAGTACAGCACCCCTGGAGCAAAGTAGGATTAAGTGCCTTGCTCAAAGGCACACCGACCAAATTTTCACCTTGTGTACTCAAACCAGCAACCTTTCAGTTACTGGCCCAATGCTCTAACTGCTAGGCTACCGAATAATGCTCGAATAGCAGTCATGTCCTCAACATAGCATACAGTAGGTTTGGAAACTAGGCATTATAAAAGGCCATTCAATTAATGTCTCATATCTCTTGCGTTTCCATTCCAACTGAGTGGTGTGTTAACCTTTGCGTGTAGGGGGCAGTATTTTTGTTTTTGGCTAAAAAACGTACCCATTTGAAACTATTTATTTCTCAGCCCCAGAAACTAGAATATGCATATTGTTGTCAGATTAGGATAGAAAACACTCTAAAG
This sequence comes from Oncorhynchus keta, assembly GCF_023373465.1. Lineage (NCBI taxonomy): Eukaryota > Metazoa > Chordata > Actinopteri > Salmoniformes > Salmonidae > Oncorhynchus > Oncorhynchus keta. The sequence goes on along the minus strand of NC_068434.1, from coordinate 61,594,097 downwards.
TTTCCAAAACTGTAAAAATATTGTCTATGAGTATAACAGAACTGATATTGCAGGTGAAAACCTGAGGGAAATCCAATCAGGAAGTGCCTCTTATTTTGAAACCTCTCTGTTCCTATGCATGCCTATCCTCCATTTAAAGGGATATCAACCAGATTCCTTTTTCTATGGCTTCCCTATGGTGTCAACAGTCGTTAGACATAGCTTCAGGCTTTTATTTTGAAAAATGAGTGAGAAAGTTCACATTGCGTAAGTGGATAGGTGGGGGCTCTCAGAGTGAGTTTTGCGCAACAGAGTAAAGTGGCCATTGTTTCTCCCTGTCCTATTGAAAAACCTGCACTCCGGTTGATATATTATCGAATATACATTTTAAAAACAACCTGAGGATTGATTTAAAAAAACGTTTGACATGTTTCTGTTGACATTATTTGGAATTTTTGTCTGCGTTGTCGTGACCTCTCTTTCCTGTGGATTTCTGAACATAACGCGACAAACAAACGGAGGTATTTTGGATATAAAAATAATCTTTATGGTACAAAAGGAACATTTGTTGTGTAACTGGGAGTCTCGTGAGTGAAAACATTCGAAGATCAATGATAAACAATTAATTTGATTGCCTTTCTGATTTTCATGACCAAGCTTCCTGATACTAAGTGTACTTATTGTTTTGTCATGCGATCGATAAACTTACACAAACGCTTGGATTGCCTTCGCTGTAAAGCATAATTTCAAAATCTGAGACGACAGGTGGATTAACCCCAAAAATATTGCACTTGTGATTTCACGAGTATGAATATTTTGTCATATTATTTGACTGTGGCGCTATGCTATTCTGCGGTTGCTGATGACAATTATCCCGCTTAAGGGATGGGTAGCGTCAAGAAGTTAACTGACAAAGAAATGCTGAAAGGCATTGGACGACATGGTTCATAGAAACTATGCAGTGGAATTTGAAGTTGCCATTGTTAGACCATGAAGTGTGGTTTCTCTCGGTGACATGTGTAGCCACTTTCTCATCAGCAACAAGTGCACTCTACCCACCCTCGCCCACTGTTTGAAGACTCACAGCCTGGTATCAGGAAACCTTCAAACAGAGACGTCCGTCCTTGACAGAGCTTGCATATCAAGGGAAATGTCAAACACCACTTACAGAGAGGGTGCTAATTTTGTACGTGTCATGCGGCGGCGACCAAATGTCCTTGTCTTGGCTCAAGGGCAGTAGATCCTGAGTGCAGATAACACTAAAAGCTCCTACTGGTTGACACATTTAGCCCATGTCATCTTCCCGTGCTGAGTGTTTCTTCAGACAGTCAATGTGCAGATCCTGTTGCCTAGTCACTTTATCACTACTTATATGTACCTCATACCCTTTCACATCGACTCGGTACTGGTACCCCGTGTATACAGCCAAGTTATCATTTCTCATTGTGTGTTTATTCTTTGTGTTGTTGTTTTTCTATCTCTTTCTCTCTTTTTTTTTCTCTCTGCAGGGAGGGCCCGTAAGTAAGCATTTCACTGCAGTCAACTGATCAAGGGCTTCATACTGGTTTTCTGTAAGAGTCTGGAAACAAGGACAGGGACAGTGGGTATAGAATGTTGTGGTGTTTCTATGGCCAGGCCAGCTAACATATGTGAATGTTAACACCTCCCATGACTTTTGCCTAGTGGCAAGTCATTACATTTCATCACACATGGATTCAGCCATGATTAGCTGGAGTGTGTGTAACTAGTGGGGACTAGTGTGAGGTTGTCTTGTTGTAATGGGTCTCATGTGGCACTGACCACCAGATATTTCCATAAAACTAATTTCTACTCTCTTTGTACATCAGACAGATGTCATAAAATGAGATGTAATGACTGTGAAATGTTGCAAATGTGGGAGAATCTTCAGCCGGGCATCAGCTGATCCTGGGCTTGAAATAGAGCCAATGTCGTAGCTATGTCTCCTCGGATATATTATCTCTCACTGTCTGTAACAGCCATGCAACATGGCGGTTTCCTGATTGAACTGCTGTTTGATTTCCTGGAAAGTAGTCACTTTTAAATAGCACCACAGCTGACGAGGGAGAGTGATCTGGGGACAAGTCAGTCAGTACAAGGATATCTGGAGGAGGTTGGAAGTTGTGTGTCAGGGATTAAATTGCCAATACAGAAATCAATACCTTAACAATATGCAAAGAGCAATATCCATCTGCAGTCTTATCTTACAGCCACAATAATGAGTACGGTGCATATGTGCATGTTCAATATGTCTATTTCATGGTACATTGCATTCCCATATTTCTGTTTATGATTGCCTTGCAAATGTAATACTTAATGTGGTAAGAATACAAACATCAAAATGTGGTGTAGCAACAAATTCATAACTTCCCTTTGAATTTCATCATCCTCTTCCGTTGAATATTTCAGTGCATACTACATCACACAGCAGTACTGAGCTGACTGAGCAGACATTATAGACCTCCATTAGGGTCACCCGTGAATCTCTAACACAGAGTAACATTTGAGAAACGTAACAGGACCAATAGCGCCAAAGTTGTGGCTGAGCAATGCTGTAAAAGTCTGAGAGTACTGTTTTTTTTCCATCACGAGCCTGTCTGTCGTAAGAGACAGGATCAGGTGGGACCACTTTCAAGCTTTGTAAAGCCGTTAATGCACTCCTCCTGGGACACACTGTCTTCAACCCTGTAGACATTAGATCCAAAGAGAAAAAGCATAGCCGGAGTGTATACTCTTGAGCTCAGAGGTTATCAATGGCCAGGACCTTCTCAGAGTTTCAGCTCAGTGAGCATCTGTGGTTTTGCCTGAGGCAGCTGAATCATGACACTTGTGTGGTGTCTCTCATCTGAAACAGTGGCTGCATGAGAAATGTGCGGATCAGTTGAGGTCATTGATTGAGCATCGGCTTAGTATTCTTAAGTTTGGTTATACAGGTTATATTGTACAGCTACAATGTGCTATGTCTTTAGTGTGCAAACGAACTCTAGCTTAAGGACAATGTCAAATGGGATATAGCGAAGCACCTGAGTGAGTTGGATGCTCAATTACGCAGGAACTTTCCCCAAAACGGATGACACATACAACTGTATTCGTTATCCCTTTCATGCCCGGCCTCCAGCTCACTTACCGATATCTGAACAAGAGTCTCATCGAAATTGCAACAAGCGGTTCTGTGAAACTTGAATTTAATCAGAAGCCACTGCCAGATTTCTGGATTGGGCTGCGCTCAGTGTATTCTGCCTTGGAAAATCGTGCTGTTAAGAGACTGATGACCTTTGAAACCACATTCCTATGTGAGAGTGGATTCTCGGCCCTCACTAGCATGACAACTAAATACAGGCACAGACTGCGTGTGGAAAATGATTCAAGACTGAGACTCTCTCCAATACAACCCAACATTGCAGAGTTACAGTATGTGTATCCTTTCAAGCACACCCTTCTCATTAACCTGTGTTGAGTTATTCACAATGTTTGATGAACAAATAGGGTTTTATATGTAAGATGGTTAAATAAAGAGCAAAATGATTGATTATTATTATATTATTATTTGTGCCCTGGTCCTATAAGAGCTCTTTGTCACTTCCCATGAGCCGGTTTATGACAAAAACTCACACTCATTCTTATGTTTAATAAATGTATTGTTTACTGTGTGTGTGGCTTACAATGATGGCAAGAAACAACATGTGAGAGAACGCTGACCCTGGTGCTAGAGGGGGTACGCAGCTGGAGGTTGAATGTTTGAAGTGGTACGGGACAATAAAACGTTTTTGAACCACTACCGTAAGGGATGGGTTGCCAATTGGCAATTTGACACGAAAATAAAATATAATTCATTAATTGTATGACTCCACCAGAGGAGGCTGGTGGGAGGAGCTATAGGAGGATGGGCTTAGTGTAATGTACATTTTACCTCAATCAATCATTCCAACTACCTTATAACCCAATACTCTGACTCGGCACCTGTCCTCCTTGTAAATAGCCTGTATATAGCCTCGTTGTTGTTATTTTAGTGTGTTCTTTTTTTCCTTTTATCTATTTGTTAATTTTTGTACTTTTTAACTGCATTGTTGGGAAAGGGCTGGTAAGTAAGCATTTCACAGTGAAGCCTACACTTGTATTCGGTGCATGTGACAAATAAAATGGGATTTTATTTAATGGATGGGATGGAATTAATGAAGCGGAGTCAAACGTGGTTTCCATATGTTTGATGTGTTTGATGCCATTTCATTTATTCCATTCCAGCCATGACAATGAGCCTGTACTCCTATAGCTCCTCTCACCAGCCTCCTTTGTACTCCACTCAAGCGGTGTCATGTATTGAAAAGAAGCAAACAAACAAATCGCACTATTATCTGTATCATCAATTCATGTTAGTAATTTATCTACCAACTGTTTCCTTGCTCTTGCCATGCTATTATTGTTATAATACTAACACAACAGTTGTGGGTCTATTCCTTACCAACTGTATTTTTTTGTGTGTTTTTTTAGATTTATTTCACCTTTATTTAATCAGGTAGGCTAGTTGAGAACAAGTTCTCATTTACAACTACGACCTGGCCAAGAATAAAGCAAAGCAGTTCGACACACAACAACACAGAGTTCCACATGGAATAAACAAACATACAGTCAATAATAAAATAGAAAAAGCATATATACAGTGTGTGCAAATTAGGTAAGATAAGGGAGGTAAGGCAATAAATAGGCCATTATGGCAAAGTAATTACAATATACCAATTAAACACTGGAGTGATTGATGTGCAAAAGATGAATGTGCAAGTAGAGATACTGGGGTGCAAAGGAGCAAGATAAATAGATAAATAAATACAGTATGGGGATGAGGTAGTTGGATGGGCTATAATACAGATGGGCTATGTACAGGTGCAGTGAACTGTGAGCTGCTCTGACAGCTGGTGCTTAAAGCTAGTGAGGGAGATATGAGTCTCCAGCTTCAGTAATTGTTACAGTTAGTTCCAGTCATTGGCAGCAGAGAACTGAAAGGAAAGGAATTGGCTTTGGGGGTGACTAGTGAGATATACTGTACCTGCTGGAGCGCATGCTACGGGTGGGTGCTGCTATGGTGACCAGTGAGCTTAAATAAGGCAGGGCTTTACCTAGCAGAGACTTGTAGATAACCTGGAGCCAGTGCGTTTGGCGACGAGTATGAAGCGAGGGCCAGCCAACAAGAGCGAACAAGTCACAATGGTGGGTAATATATGGGGCTTGGTGACAAAATGGATGGCACTGCATCCAATTTGTTGAGTAGAGTGTTGGAGGCTATTTTGTAAATAACATCGCCAAAGTCGAGGATCGGTAGGATGGTCAGTTTTACGAGGGTATGTTTGGCAGCATGAGTGAAGGATGCTTTGTTGCGAAATTGGAAGCCGATTCTAGATAGCACCAGTCTAGTTCTATACATCAGAAAAGGGACAGCGTGTATAGTATCTCATGACGTTAGAGGAAGAAGTAATGACTGGCACAGCAAAGATGGAGTGATCTCACAGCGAGAGGAATGAGTAGTCCTTTCACAAAAGCAACATGCTCTTCCTCCGTTTGCATTAGACATAACCGGGACAGCCATTTCCTTTCCCCTTGTGGATTTCTCCAAGCCATAGAGCTTACAGTGCTCTCAAAACAGCCGAGGGCACCTTCAAGGGCACTTATCCATTCTCTCCAGAGACAGGAAAAGCCCAGGGATGTAGAATTTAGTGTGTGGGAAGAGGGGGACCACAGGGGATGCAAATTGTGGGTTGGATCCCCAGGGGAATGAGAAGGGAGTGATCAGAAAATGGCTGCTATGGGGAGGGAACCTCTGTGATATATGGATTATAAGGTTTAATGGCATACTGTATGCCTGTAGGACTGTCTGTGAAAAGGGAATTTGCAGTGGGTCCATAGAGTGGGAGTGGGAGTCACAGGGCCGTTTAGAAAAAATGCAACTTTTCTAAAAAGGCAACTTCAAATGCATTTTTTCCAGTTCATAGTGAACATGTATCAACACCCAGGGACAATCTATTTGGATTTTAAATTGTGAGCAAGTTGTGATCAAGTGTGTGTTACCGTCGTTCCACACTACGTTCTGAATATCAAGAAGCCCACATAACATATTGATGAACTCAAACACTTGAAAAGTGCCATGATCTATAACAGTGGTGTAAATTACTTAAGTAGTACTTTGAAGTATTTTTACTTAAGTCATTTGTAGGGGTATCTGTACTTTACTATTAATATTTTTGACAAATTTTACGTTTACTTCACTACATTCCTAAAAATAATAATGTACTTTTTAATCCATACATTTTCCCTGACAACCAAAAGTACTCGTTACATTTTGAATGCTTAGCAGGACAGGAAAATGGTCAGATTCAAGCACTTATCAAGAGAACACGTGGTCATCCCTACTGCCTCTGGCCTGACAGACTCACTAAACTTTCTGCCCATATCAGATATGTCTATGTCCTGGGAAGTTTTCTTCTTACTTACAACCTCATGCTAATCACATTAGCGCACGTTAGCTTAACCGTCTGGCGGTTAAGTATATTTTAGCAATTACAATGACTTTTGATACTTAAGTATATTTAAAACCAAATACTTTTAGACTTTTACTCAAGTAGTATTTTACTGACTGAGTATGACAATTGGGTACTTTTTCCACCACTGGTCTAATAGTTTTCTACTAGGAACCAAATAATTGACAAGCAACCTTCACTCATTGTTTTTCTATAGTAATTTGGGTTTGTTCAATGATGGTGAAAGTAAAATGGATCATATCTGATGTATTATATCTGCCAATTGATCTCCCCAACCAAAGCCTCAGGGGAAATAGACGTGTATTGATAAGGTATAGGGCAGGTTATTGGTCTGCTTGGGGTCACACCCATAGTCCCTGCTACAATAAGATCAAACAAAATATCAGCCTTTATTGCTGTGAGGTCTTGGGACTCCCACACACCTGGAGGTCAGCACAGTCTTCTGCAATGTAAATATCTTCTGATAGAAACCTTCTTTAGAAATATTAATATGCCTAACCTTTACAAAGGCATAATCTTTGGAGAAATAGAGTTCATGTTTCGTAGTGTACATTGTCTTGCTCTTAGTAGTTTTCTTCATATCTAAGGGCTGGGTGTACAATACTAGTTTTAAGCTCAACTGGTTCATACGCTATATGACCAACAGTATGTGGATACCTGCTTGTCGAACATCTCATTCGAAAACCTTGGGTATTAATATGGAGTTGGTCCTCCCTTTGCTGCTATAAAAGCCTTTCCACTAATGTTGGAAAATTGCTACGGGGACTTGCTTCCATTCACCCACAAAAGCATTAGTGAGGTTGGGCACTGATGTGGGGCATTTAGGCACGGCTCACAGTTGGCGTTTCAATTAATCCCAAAGTTATTCCATAGGGTTGAAGACAGGGCTCTGTGCAGGCCAGTCAAGTTCTTCTCCTCCGATCTCATTTCTGAATGGACCTCGCTTTGTGCACAGGGACAGAAACATGCTGAAACAGGAAAGGGCCTTCCCCAAACTGTTGCCACAAATTTGGAAGCATAGAATTGTCTAGAATGTCATTGTATGCTCGAGTGTTAAGATTTCCCTTCACTGGAACTAAGGGGTTTAGCCCGAACCATGGAAAACAGCCCGAGACCATTCTTCACCAAGCTTTACAGTTGGCACTATGCATTAGGGCAGGAAGCGTTCTCCTGGAATCCACAAAATCCATATTCGTGCTTCGACCTGTCAGATGGTGAAGCGTGATTCATCACTCCAAAGAACGCATTTCCACTGCTCCAGTGTCCAATAGCATCGAGCTTTACACCACTCCAGCCGACGCTTGGCATTGCGCATGGCGATCTTAGGCTTGTGTGCGGCTGCTCGGCCATGGAAACTAATTTCATGAAGCTCCCGACAAGCAGGTCTTGTGCTGATGTTGCTTCCAGAGGCAGTTTGGAACTCGGTAGTGAGTGTTTCAACCGCTTCAGCACTTAGCTGTCCCATTCTGTGAACTTGTGTGGCCTACCACTTGGAAGCTGAATAGTTGTTGCTCCTAGACATTACACTTCACAATAACATCACTTACAGTTGACCTGGGCAGCACTAGCAGGGCAGAAATGTGATTAATTGACTTGTTGGAAAGGTGGCATCCTATGAAGGTGCCACGTTGAAAGTCACTGAGCTCTTCAGTAAGGCCATTCTACTGCTAATGTTTGTCTATGGAGATTGCATGTTTGTGTGTTCAAATTTCTACACCTGTCAGCTACAGGTGTGGCTGAAATAGCTGAATCCACTAATTTGAAGGGGTGTCCAAATAATATTGTAAATACAGTATAGTGTATGTCAAATTCTAATTCGTTCTCTAGTCCCCCCCAAAAAAGATCAATTGATGGAGTGATTGAATTGTTCTGTACACATTGTAAAATGGTCTGTGCATGAAATTAGGATAGGATATTGTGCTTTTCTATATTGACTGGATATGAGTGGATCAAAGCTCATTAACTGTCAGATTCAGTCCATCTTCTCAGAGAGCCCCAGGGAGCCTCAGCAGCCATTCTTTAGCATCAGAATGGAAATTGTCAGTTAAACTCCCTATGAACTAACATCCACAAAAGATTAATTAGGGTTAATTTGCCTTTTAACGCAACAAACCCATAGAATGTACCAGTGTCTCAGTGACAGATTACTGGAACAGGGAGGATTCATTGATCTTTTCAATAATTGACCATTAAGGGAAAGATGACATTAATCATCATTGCCATTTTACTTCCCTCTCTGATGTTGCTTTACATAATAAATGACAAATCAAAAGACCTGCAATTCTATTACCATCCCTCTTTAGGTCAAATGAAATTCCACAAGAGATGATGGACACGCGTCTGTCCTAGATTTAATCTGTAACTCTTGAGAAATACTTGCAATTTAAATACATGATTGCTATATTTTTTTGTGTTTCCTGACTGTTTCTTCCTTTTAGTATGGCACTTAAACTTCAATATCAACCGTATTTTTCTCAGAATGCATTGACATTGCTATGACCTTTCCAGTCGTGTTTTTTCCATCGCTGATAGTGGACAGAGAGATTTTCCCCCTTCTCTACATCTGTAGAATGTCACAGACATATTTGGACAGGCTGACCGCCACAGACCATATTGACACAACTTTGATAAAATGGCACAGGCATTCCTTGGTGTAGAGTGGATATAAAATGTAATGCATTGGGTTAAAAATATATATATCAGTTAAGAAATACAAGCATAATAAATGTAACCTGTAACTCACTTGTGAAATGTATAGATTATATCCCCTGTATTTCATTTAAAAAACAAGTCAAGGGTAAGTCTTTCCTTTATTACTCACCTGAATGCTTGTCTCCCTGCTCATACCCTCTTGAAATAATTGGACATCATAGAGGAATTTGAACATTCCAAATGAGATAATGTTGCGGGCCATACATTAATCTCAATCAATGGTATTTGTTCATAAATCACTCAAATCTCTTGTGTCCCTCCCATGGTCACATTATACCTTTTCTTCTTTGTCTTGTTTAAAGCTACATTGTCAACTAATCGTCGACGTGATGAAGGGATTAACATCTATTTCCAAGTTCTAATGTTAGATAGGAAGTCTGGTAAAGATTGATTGCTATATTTCCACGTTAGGTGACCTTCCGCCAATGTTATATTAGTCTTTCATCATAACCACATAGGCTGCTCTTCAAAGTGAATTGTAGTCTTTAAATGGATCATGGAGGAGGAAAGCACTCACCATCCATGAAGTGCATTGGACATGCAAGGACAAGACACTCAACCAATCACACACAAACAAACCCACATTCATCGAATCATAACTGATTTATGACAAACATGCTATGCTGAGAACCAGATTTCTGAGCTTTGGTCTGAATCAAAGAAGCTTAACACATTTCTTTATATTCAGTATATACCCTAGTTGTCACGTTCTGACCATAGTTCTGTTATTTTATTCTTTGTTTTAGTATGGTCAGGGCGTGAGTTGGGGTGGGCAGTCTATGTTTGTTTTCTATGTTGGTTTTTGTGTTCGGCCTAGTATGGTTCTCAATCAGAGGCAGGTGTCGTTAGTTGTCTCTGATTGAGAATCATACTTAGGTAGCCTGGGTTTCACTTTTGGTTTGTGGGTGTTTGTTTTCCGTGTGAGTGTTTGGTCCATACGGTACTGTTTCGGTTTTCGTTCGTTATTGTTTTGTATATCAGTGTTCAGTTCGTTTCATTAAAGATTACATCATGAACACTTACCACGCTGTGCTTTGGTCCGATCCTTACTCCTCCTCAGATGAAGAGGAGGAAATCCGTTACACTAGTTGGCCGTTTCATTACCTGCACAGAGGAGGGGAAAATCAGGGGAGAAAGTGTGTAAGTCTAGGGCATAATCCTCAGCATTAAATAGAATAACGGTGCTCTATTTATAACTGTCTGGAAGGCTGAGTTACACTTAATCAGGGCCAGGTTGAGAGGGGTGAGTGTGATCCCAGTAATTGGCAGACAGCCATCTATCTCTACAGTACAATGCAATGCCCTCTTAGATGCAGATTCAGTGGAAATAAAAATAGAGTTAGTTATTGTCCATTGTCCATTTTTTCACCACCTGATGAAATGTGGCAGCCTTCTACAGCCTTACAACAACAAACAGACTTGGATAATATGTGGTCTGAAGCAATGAAGCTGAGACCAGAGCTTTGTCCAACCAACATCTGTTCAACAGAACGGTTTGATAAGTCTAACTTGCAGGGGTATCATGCACCCCCAAAATCTGAGGGGGCACAAAGTACGTGAGGATGGGGGTTTGGGGGTGGTCCAGAGGGGGCCTAGGTTGGTGAATTTGGCATTTTTCAGATACCTGAAAGAGCTTTTTTCCTGCGTTCTAGAGCCATAATCATTATGCTCAATTCTATGTCAAATATATATTTATTTTTCTGCATATCTAATCATACCTCTTGAGCTGTCTGTATGTTATTCTTTTTAAAGAAACTAAACATGCTTCTAGGTAAAAGATTGAATGGAATATTCAGTGCATTTAGTTATTGCTTGCTTTTCTAATGGCTTCTAGGTAGCTGGTTGGGAGATTGGGAACCTATCTGGGCCAGCTAAAGACAGCTTGGGTAGTAGTATCACAGAGAAAAAACAAACAAACATTTTTTAAATATATTTTAACAGGACAAATCTGAGGGAGCATGTTCTCCTGTGCCTCCTATGGGCATAGCACCCTTGCAAACGTGTGACCTCCACATGTGTCAGTAAGGACAGAAAGAGGAAGGAGATTTTTTTAGTTTGTGTCCAAACAGTATGTCACCCATCAGAGGTCTGGGTGATATTGGGAGAGCAGTATAGGCAATTATTTTAATATTATTTTAATATTCAACCCCAACATTTTAGGGTGAAATGTAAAATCATTGTATGGCTTTGACCACTCAATTGACTAATTTACTAACTCTGCATTGCCTACTATTTTCACTTAGATACTGTACGCACGGATACATCTTGCTCCATGTTGTCAATTAAGTGCCGTCCCATTGTGGTTATTTTGCACACTGCGAGGGCTGTTTTGCGGAGACAAGGTGTGTCTGAAATATGTCAAATAAATCAAATAAACCATATACGTATATAAAAGTTATTAAAACAGACGAACACATCAAAGTATGTTCTTATCCCATTGGAGATTCATATCCTTCACTGTGCACCACAGCTGTGTTATTGGATATCCTCAAAATTATACTTATACTGTACCGTATGTGTGTGTTCCTATTAAATATTTTATAGAGTATTTTAACTTAGTTCATGTGAACTAAGTGCATCAAGCTTGGGTCTGCCAAGTCCTAGATACATAATTGTTATCTAAGTACATGAGTGGAGTATTGTCATATATAATCTCACTGATTATCTCTTACTGCCTAAGAGAAGTATATGCAGTGTAAATGATCCATATTTTCATCGTTATTATTAGGATTCACAGAAATCTTATGAAGAAAATGTACAAAACATACGAACATATAGTGTACCCAAATCCACTCAACCAAAACACATTTTTGCGCAGCTGAAAGGTAGAATATGATGCATGTTTGGACCCATTCAACTGCCATCAGATTAATGCTTTTTGGCTGAGAAAATGAGAGACATGTACTACAACTCGCAGGATAAATCACTAGAAAGCATTGACTACACTGCGTCATCAGTAAGTCCGTAGCTATTGCATAATGTATTCAACAGTCAAGTAATCCAGTTCCCCTCTAGTACTTCACTGTCAAACCCTAAGTCTTCACAGCCATTCAACTGGAAAACAACATTCTAATGAATTGAAAAAAAAGCTATTAGGGCTTGTTTGGGGCTGTTCTCTGCACAGTTTTATTTGATGTGTACCACTCTAGTTGTTTCATGCAAGACCCACATGCCCTTGTGTATTTTACGAGTTTATATTGTTTGACAGACTTAAAGTATGCACAATTTGAGTTTTATTGCAAATTAAATTAAATTAAAGCCAACACAATCAATGAGAACGCTGAGTAGTTTAGATTCTATTAACATGTTAAACATACTGGAGCTTGTTCTAACATACACATACCTGTATATCTAACGTTAAATAGTTTTCCCGGTTTCCACCATCCAAAACATTCTTTCAAAGCGATGTTTCAACATACCTGACGTTGGACATCAATGCATTTTGTTTTTGTTAGAAGAATACTTCATAACTGAAGCATCATTTGAAAAATGAACCTGATCTTTTCATCAGTTTGAGAGTTTGTGAGGATCTATATTGAGTTTCCTACCTGACTGTGACTAACAGAGGGCTGAAGCATACAGTACACCTCTGGGGATTCCCACAGGTTTCTCATTACATATGTGTAAGAGGCTGTAGCTCAGGAGAGAGTGCTGTCTCCCAAGCCTCTCTCATACCCTCTTTGTTATGGTCAGATGCTGCGTGACCTGAATGGCCATAATAGAGGGCAAACAGCTGTGCCTAGGGAATCATTGGTCTGGCTTCCCTGTCAAGCATGATTATGGCCAGGCTCTGCCTGCAGTCCAGAATAATCCCAAAGATTAAAATGGCTAGTTAGTCCGACGATGGATTTATAATGATACTGAGACCCACATACAGTAATGTATCTCATCCCCACATAAGAAGGACGTAGAAATTTTTAAAAATGAGGATGAGTACCTGGAAATCAGCTCCCCTAATTCTTAAACTAAACCCATCTGTTATTATCAGTTCCCGGAGCCCCTCGCTCTTCCTCTGAGTCACTCATCACTGGATTGGTGAAGGAAAATGACCTTGTCAAGCCCTCTGGGAAGGTTTTCATATTGTTTTTCCAATCTACTAGGAACTCAAGGGGATTTCATCCATTCAATCCACGTTCCAATGTTTTTTTTATGTCACCCACCATATCAGCATTCTAAAAACATTTCCCTCTGGACCCAAGGGTGATCAGAGAAATGAGGCACAAGATGTGAAGATAAAGTATTAAAAGGGAAGTTCACCCCAAAAATCAAACACTCTTATTTTGTTCATTTTTCTGTGCTCTTTAAAAAAAACTGCTTACGGATCGTCACTTTTTTTCTCCAAATTTTCACCTAAAATGACATGCCCAAATCTAACTACCTGGAGCTCAGGCCCTAAAGCAAGGATATGCATACCCCTGGTACCTTTTGAAATGAAACACTTTGACGTTTGTGGAAATGTGAAAGGAATGTAAGAGAATATAACACAATAGATCTGGTAAAATATAATACAAAGTATTTTTTTGTACCATCATGTTTGTACCATCACCAAGAGAAAGGCCATATGTATTTTTCCAGCCCAGGTGCAATTTAGATTTTGGCCACTAGATGGCATTTGTGCATGTGCAAAGTTTTAATATAATAATATAATAATATATGCCATTTAGCTGACGCTTTTATCCAAAGCGACTTACAGTCATGTGTGCATACATTCTACGTATGGGTGGTCCCGGGAATCGAACCCACTACCCTGGCGTTACAAGCGCCATGCTCTACCAACTGAGCCACAGAAGGACCACGATTTAGACTTTTAGACTCCAATGAACCATTGCATTTCTGTTCAAAATGTTGTATCAAGACTGCCCAAATGTGCCTAATTTGTTTATTAGATCATCCAATTTGCAGATCTTTGATGACTAAATAAAAAAGGTATCATTGACATTACTTTGATCAGTGTCACTGGCCTGTATACAATACCCCATAATGTCAAGGTGGAATTATTATTAATATATATATTTTTACAAATTAATACAACATTTAAAGAGAGGAAGAAAACCGCTCAGGGATTTCACCCTGAGGTCAATGGTGACTTTAATACAGTTGCAGAGTTTAATGGCTGTGATAGGAAACAACTGAAGATGGATCAACAACATTGAAGTTACCCCACAATACTAGCCTAATTGACAGAGTGAAAAGCCTGTACAGAATAAACATATTCCAAAATATGCATCCTGTTTGCAACAGGGCACTAAAGTAATACTGGCAAAGTAATTAACTTTTTGTCCTGAATACAAAGTGTTATGTTTGTGGATAATCCAATACAACACATTACTGAGCACAACTTTCCATATTTTCAAGCATAGTGGTGGCTGCTTCATGTTATGGGTATGCTTGTAATCGTTAAGACCTGGAGAGATTTTCAGGATACCATAGGAGAACCTGGTTCAGTCTGCTTTTCATCAGACTCTGGGAGATTAATTCACCTTACAATAACCTAAAACAAAAGGCCACATCTACAAATATGATATGTTCTTGAGTGTCCGAGTTACAGTTTTGACTTAAATCTACTTAAAAATCTCTGGCAAGACCTGAAAATGCTTGTCTAGAAATGATCAACAACCAATTTGACAGAGCTTTAAGAAGTTTGAAAAGAATAATGGGAAAATGTTGCACAATCCAGGTGTGGAAAGCTCTTACCAGAAAGACTAATAGCTGTAATCACTGCCAAAGGTGCTTCTATAAAGCATTGACTCAGGGGTGTGAATACTTATGTAAATTAGTTATTTCTGTATTTCATTTCCAATAGATTTGCTAACCTTTCTAAAAACATGTTTTCACTTTGTCATTATGGGGTATTGTGTTTGGATTTAGATTATGGGGTATTGTGTTTAAAAAATCGATTAAATACATTTTAAATTCAGGCTTAACACAACAACATGTGGAATAAGACAAGGGGTATGAATACTTCCTGAAGACACTGTATAGCGGTGGTTGAGAGGAGGGGGTTAGTCCATCTGTAGAGACATTGTGTTCCTGAACAGTTCATCCACGCCCAAACAGCTGCCTGACAAGTGATTACCCAACCAACCTCAAATTAGCATTCTAATCAGCTCATATGGTCGTGTTAGTATTCACTGAAGAATGGAAGATGAGAAAAAAAGAGATGGCCTTTGCTGACCTGGGAATGTTGTCCTTCAAAGGTACTGTAAAGGTCTGCTGATCTTGAAGGTGATATGTGGGTTGAAATAATTGAGTTGAAAGACAGACAATGCCTGAATCCCAACCTTTTCAAATTGTAGTCAGGTACCTTTCTATGAAACATTAATGCCAATGTTAATGAGCCAACCGAATTGTACACCTCAGCAGAAACAGATGCCATCCATTGCACTATAAATGGTAATGTCCATGACTTACTATTGTGATAGAAGCAATGACACAATGAAACAGTACATGTATTATTCAAATTGTCAAAGGTTAATCCGGAACACTTGGTCAAAGGTGGAAGGTCATCCGATAATGTACAGGCAGCAGTGAACTGATATCTTCTCCCTGTTCCAATATAGGCAGTATGTTTCTGCATCTACTGTTTGTTGGTAGGTTAACTTGTATCCTAGAAGTTGGTTTTCAGGGAAACAAAGAGGTCCATATAATTGGTAGGTGATTAGAAGTGGACAAGAAGATCACCTGAAAGGCCGCTCAGCAAGGAAGAAGCCACTGCTCCTAAACGGCCAATAAAAAAGCCAGACAACGTTTTGCAACTGCACATGGGGACAAAGACTGTACTTTTTGGAGGAATGTCCTCTGGTCTGATGAAACAAAAATAGAACTGTTTGGCCATAATGACCATCGTTATGTTTGGAGGAAAAAGGGGAACGCTTGCAAGCTGAAGAACACCATCCCAACCGTGAAGCACGAGGGTGGCAGCATCATGTTGTGGGGGTGCTTTGCTGCAGGACGGACTGGTGCACTTCACGTAATAGATGGCATCATGAGGGAGGAAAATTATGTGGATATGTTGAAGCAACATCTCAAGACATCAGTCAGGAAGTTAAGGCTTGGTCGCAAATGGGTCTTCCAAATTAACAATGACCGCAAGCATACTTCTAAAGTTGTGGCAAAATGGCTTAAGGATAATGCAGTCAAGGTATTGGAGTTGCCATCAAAGAGCCCTGACCTCAATCCTATAGAACATTTGTGGGCAGAACTGAAAAAGCATGTGCAAGCAAGGAGGCCTACAAACCTGACTCAGTTACAACAGCTCTGTCAGGAGGAAGGGGCCAAAATTCACTCAACTTATTGTGGGAAGCTTGTGGAAGGTCACACGAAACATTTGACCCAAGTTAAACAATTTAAAGGCAATGCTACCAAATACTAATTAAGTGTATGTAAACTTCTGACCCACTGGGAATGTGATGAAAGAAACAAAAGCTGAGATAAATCATTCTCTCTACTATTATTCTGACATTTCACATTCTTAAAATACAGTGGTGATCCTAACTGACCTAAGACAGGGAATCTTTACTTGGATTAAATGTCAGGAATTGTGAATAACTGAGTTGAAATGTATTTGGCTAAGGTGTATGTAAACTTCCGACTTCAACTGTAGGTCATTTGTCATGTAAGAAATGTCAGAAGAAAGAGTATTCATCAGGTCAAGAGAGAGGGGTAATCCAAGTTGACAGGACAACACAGTGTCAGGCTCCACCATGCCAGGCAGTTACACAACAAAGGGTCACTCTGAGCCAAAAGCTACTTCAAAGTGACAAGATTACACAATGTCAGGCAAGGTGTTTATTTCTCTGGATACTAATATGGTTAAACTATATTTATATATATATGTTGCTCTTTCCCTTACACTCTCCATCAACTTTTTCCTTTTTACATATATTTACTCAGGAAGGAAATCTAATTAGAATCTGTTTTGACCGTATTGTCTTATGTACTTATAGTAAATGTGTTTGCCTTTCATTTTGAAACACTGACTAGTGTGAGAATAAAAGTGTGATTATTTTAACTGATTTTAATCTCGACTTCAAACGCTGTGCCATAATGCTTTCAAAAAGAAGAGATATCAGATGCAGGGAGAGAGACTGAGAAAGTCTTCATCAAATGTTGCAAAGAGAGAGAGAAAAGTCTGCTTCTCCACCAAAAGGTCTCCAGACATTACAAAGTATATTGTGCATTTTAGTGCTGTTCAATCAATCGTGTTGTGATGAAGTCCAATTTGATATCTGCATAAATGGTGTCATCCAAAGGACAGCACCCTTCATAGAGCACTATCCCCAATACTGGAGGGGTTTCCCCTACTGGCCCTCCAACACCACTTCCTACAACAGACTACTCACCAATTCAAATATTAACCAGTCCCAACCCTACCAAGCATCGTATATTAGCTAGCAGAGGGATTCTCACTACTGTGCTTTGCATTTGGGCTATCACACTTTCATTTAATAGCATTACATTTATCTAACGGAACCATACATTCAGCCACCTAGCACTCCTTTGAAGCTACAAAAGCTGATGTAGGTGTATGGTGGGCTTTTTTGAAATGATAGCGGCAGTATAAAAGGAATTAGGTAGGATTTGTGGTTTCGTTTATAAATCTTTATGAATCAAATGAAATCAAGGACAACAGGCAAGTGATGTCAAGTGAGCTACTACAATCAATGTAATGTTAGGTAATGGGGTACGCTGTAACGGCCGTTGGTGGAAGAAGGTGAGGACCAAGGTGCAGCGTGGTAAGTATTCATAATACCTTTTAATCAATACGAATACTTGAACAAAAAAACAACTAACGAACAGTTCTGCAAGGTGCAATACACAAAACAGAAAACAACTACCCACAACCCATAGTGGGAAAACAGGCTGCCTAAGTATGGTTCTCAATCAGAGACAACGATGACAGCTACCTCTGATTGGGAACCATTCCAGGCCAAACACCTATACATATAACACACAGAACAAAACATAGAATGCCCACCCCAACTCACGTCCTGACCAAACTAAAATAGAGACGTGACATACGCGCAATGCCATCGGGGGTACGCCAAATAAAATGTGATCATATAAATAATAATAATAATAATAATAATTTGTTAAAAAAAAAAAAATTCACATTTTCAAACAGTCCATTTATATTTTCCAAAGGGGCTACACCTGAGTAGCCTCGTTTCACTGCCAAAAATACAATTAAACCATCCAGTGTTCAGTGAAATAACAACACAGTGTCAAATACAGGTAGCCTAGTCAAATAATTAACATACAATCACATTAACCATTACTCTCTCGCGGGAATTCCACTGACGGTCCGTATGTAGCCAAACGTAGCTGCTGCTCATTCCATTCGCTAGAGAATTGATCAATTGTTTAAAAGAGTAAGGCCCACGTCCATAGAGACACATACCAGCTCTACTCTTAGTACTGCTACTACCAGCAGTACTACACCTGCACCTGTCGACGACACAAGTTGTTCTGCTTCCACGACCACATCCAATACTAGCATCAGTAATTCTACATGTGTTGTTAGCCCAGCTAGCATGGACACTGACAGTTGTGAATCTGATGCAGCCGAAGAGCTACTGCCCCCTTACCCGGGAAAGCACCGAACAACAGACAGGGACTTCGGACCATCGAAGAGGCGTAAATATGATGAGAACTACAATAATTTGGGGTTCACTTATATTGGGAGAAGTGCCTTTCCTCAGCCACTGTCACGTCCTGACCATAGAAAGCCTTTATTTTCTATGGTGGAGTAGGTCAGGGTGTGACTGGGGGGTGTTCTAGTTTATTATTTCTATTCGTAGTCTAGTTTTTGTAGTTCTATGTTGGCCTGGTATGGTTCCCAATCAGAGGCAGCTGTATATCGTTGTCTCTGATTGGGGATCATATTTAGGCAGCCTTTTCCCACCTGTTGTTTGTGGGATCATGTTTTTGTATTGTTGCTTTTGAGCACTACAAGGCTTTAAGTTTGTTTGGTTCTCTTTATTGTTTTGTTGCTGGTTCACATTTAAATAAATGATGATGAACCCAAATCACGCTGCGCCTTGGTCTACCCATTTTGACGAGCGTTACAGCCACAGTGTGTTATACTGTATGTGCAAAAGTACGATCTCACAACTCAACGAAACCTTGCTCAGACATTTAGAAATAAGACATGCCAATTTGGAAAATAAGCCACAGGAGTTTTTTGAGCGAGAATTAAGATGACTTTTGAGTAATAAGATATGTATAACAGCAACATATACCATTAATAAGAAGAGGCTAGAAGCATCTCATATGGTAATTACCGAGTGGCTAGGTCAGGCATGCCCCTTACTATCGTGGAGGACTTAATTCTTCCTGCCCAAAAAAGCCCAAAAAACTATACAGGCAATGCATTCATCAAACAACACTGTTTCACGACGCATCAGTGACATGGCAGGAGATGTTTTGAAATAATTACTGCTTCGCAATCAAGCCAATGAATTCTATGCGTTACAGCTGGATGAGTCAACAGACCTGGCGGGCCTGGCACAGCTCCTGGTATATGTCCGTTACATTTATGGAGGGTCAATTGAGGAAGACATCCTCTTCTGCAAACCACTGGAAACAAGGACAACATGAGAGGATATTTTTAAAGTACTGGACAGCTTTGTGACCTCAAATGGACTTTGGTGGTCAAGATGAGTTGGTATCTGTACTAATGGCGCAAAAGCCATGACAGGGAGACATAGTGGAGTGGTAATGCACATTCAAGCAGTTGCTCCCGATGCCACTTGGGTACACTGCAGTGTCCACCAAGAGGTTCTTGCTGCCAAGGGAATACCTGACAGCTTGAAAGACGTTTTGGACACTACAGTGAAAATGGTTAACTTTGTTAAAGCAAGGCCCCTGTATTTTCTGCGCTATGCAATAATATGGGCAGCGACCATGTAACGCTTTTACAACATACAGAAGTGCGCTGGTTATCAAGGGGCAAAGTATTAACACGTTTTTTAAAATTGAGATACAATATTAAAGTTTTCTTTGCTGAACATAATTCTCAATAGTCTGTCCGCTTGCATAATGATGAGTTTCTCACACGACTGGCCTATCTGGGCGAGGTTTTTACTCACCTGAATGATTCTAGGATTACAGGGTCTCTACACAACTTCGATGTGCGGGACAGAATTGAGGCTATGATTAAGAAGTTGGAGCTCTTCTCTGTCTGCATTAACAAAGAAGGATACCAGAGGGCACCCTCCTGGCCACTTTTGATGTGGAGAGCTTGTACACTAACATCCCACACACAGGAGGCTTGCAGGTGCTGCAACACTTCCTTCAGCAGAGAGACACTACCCTTGCTCCATCCAATGATCGCATCTTACAACTTACTGAACTGGTATTATCCAATAACTACTTCGTCTTTGAGTCAGACTTTTTCCTTCAAATTCCCCAAACATGCAAACCTGCGTGTGGGACAATTTGAGGAAGCACTCCTTTATAAAACAGAGACACACCCATTACTTTCTAAAATCCTCCTAAGGAAGAGATACATAGAGGATGTCTTTGTGCTCTGGGAAGGAAGTCAGCAGGAACTAAATGAATTCCAAACTCTACTAAACAAGTGCTCTGAATACCTCAAATTCACCATGCAGACTGATGAGAGAAAAATAAATTACCTGGAATTCTGGATCATCAAAGAGAGCATTACACACAGACTTATACACAAAGCACACAGACCGCAATACCTTGCTATGTGAGGAAAGTATGCATCCCCTTCCCCTCAAGAATGGTCTACCATATAGCCAGTCATGTAGGGTTAAACTAATCAGTGGCCACCAGACAGATTTTGACAGCAATGCTAAAAAAAATGGCAGATAAATTCAAAATGAAATGAGAGGCTACCAGGACAAAACTTTTGATGCTGCAACGATGAAAATATCTCTAAAACCAAGAGAGGAATTACTAAAAACTCAACCTAAGAAGAAGAAAAACAACGCAACCGTATTTTACACTAAGTACACCAAGGGTTTGGAGAAAATGAAAGCAATCCTGAAAAAGCACTGGCATATTCTGCAATTAGGCAAGAAAATTGCACACCTCCCCAAGGAACCCCCACTGGTGGTCTATAAGCGTGGTCACAATATTGGAGATAGCTAGGTGAGATCTGACATGCCCCCTGAGCCCACTCAGACACTCTTGACACCTATCCCAAATGGGAACTACAAATGTGGCTCATGCGCTCAGTGCAATAGCACTATAAAAACATCCTTCTTCAGACTCCCACATAGAGCTTGAAAAATACCTGATAGGGGTATCATCTCATGCAAGACCAAGGGAGTAATCTATCTCATCACCTGTTTGTGTGGAAAAGTCTACGTAGGACAAACGAAAAGACAATTAAAACAACGCATAGCTGAACACCGCAGCTCAATCAGGTGTAAGAACATTGACTATCCAGTAGCAGCTCACTTTGTTGAAGCTAACCATCGAATCTCCTCCCTCAAATACACAGGCATTGAGCATGTTGCTCTACCAAGGGGAGGAGGTAACATCAAGATTCCTACTACTATGAAGGGAGGCTAACTGGATATCCCATCTAAAAACATTAACCCTAGTGGGCTGAATATTGACTTTAATCTCAGGCCCTGGTTTCTTTTCTTCTATCTTTGATGAACAAGTCTTATAAATTGCTGTATTCTTTCTACAGCTTATTAGCGTACACCTAATATGTTCCCCCTGTTGATGACGCTCATTATACATTAAGGATGAACCGAAAGATTACATGTAACAAATGTGAAAGGAAATACAAAACAATTAAATATGTGAAATTGAATTTAACAATAATCTATGTTGATGCTAATATGATGTACACTATTCAATTATTTGATAACAATAGCATAATATGTTTAATATGCCATAAACTATTGTTGTTTTTTTAACAGTTTCACTAATTCATTCGAATTAACTTAATCATTATGACACACCCCTCACTATTGTCATTGGTTGCACTAATTTCACTCTTTGTATAACCTGGTTCAAGTATTCATGATATTACCCTAAAGAAGGCACAGTGATGCAGAAACGTTGGGAAATGCCCAATACATTATTGGGAGTTTATATATGGAGTGTGCAACTTTCTTTATTTTGATAGTTTATAGTTTATTCGCTGTTAGTCAGGACCTCCACACAAACACATTTTTCTGGGTGTGCGCCAGTTTGTGTCTTTTAATCTGCATTAACAAGGACAACACACAGGTCTTTCCATCATTGTCTGATTTTTTGTGTGCAAATTAACTCAAGCTTACAGACAATATCAAATGTGATATAGCGAAGCAACTGAGTTGGGTGCGCAATTACGCAGGTACTTTCATGAAACGGATGACACAAACAACTGGATTTGTTATCCCTTTCATGTCCTGCCTCCAGTCCACTTACCGATATCTGAATAAGAGAGCATCATCGAAATTGCAAAAAGTGGTTCTGTGGAAATTGAATTTAATCAGAAGCCACTGCCAGATTTCTGGATTGGGCTGCGCTAAGAATATCCTGCCTTGGCAAATCGTGCTGTTAAGACACTGATGCCCTTTGCAAACACATACCAACTATAGTTGAAGTCGGAAGTTTACATACACCTTTGCCAAATACATTTAAACTCAGGTTTTCACAATTCCTGACATTTAATCGTACTGTTTGCATGACACAAGTAATTTTTCCAACAGTTGTTTACAGACTTATAATTCACTTATAATTCACTGTATCACAATTCCAGTGGGTCAGAAGTTTCCATACACTAAGTTGACTGTGCCTTTAAACAGCTTGGAAAATTCCAGAAAATGATGTCAAGGCTTTAGAAGCTTCTGATAGGCTAATTGACATCATTTGAGTCAATTGGAGGTGTACCTGCATGTATTTCAAGGCCTACCTTCAAGCTCAGTGCCTCCTTGCTTAAAATCATGGGAAAATCAAAAGAAATCAAAAGAAATCAGCCAAGTCCTCAGAAAAAGAAGTGTAGACCTCCACAAGTCTGATTCATCCTTGGGAGCAATTTCCAAATACCTGAAGGTACCACGTTCATCTGTACAAACAATAGTATGCAAGTATAAACACCATCAGCCATCATTCCGCTCAGGAAGGAGACGCATTCAGTACTTTGGTGTGAAAAGTGCAAATCAATCCCAGAACAACAGCAAAGGACCTTGTGAATATGCTGGAGGAAACATGTACAAAGGTATCTATATCCACAGTAAAAACGAGTCCTATATCGGCTTAACTTGAACGGCCGCTCAGCAAGGAAGAAGCCACTGCTCCAAAACCACCATAAAAAGCCAGACTACGGTTTGTAACTGCACATGGGGGCAAAGATCGTACTTTTTGGAGAAATGTCCTCTGGTCTGATGAAATAAAAATAGAACTGTTTGGCCATAATGACCATCGTTATTTTTGGAGGAGAAATGGGGATGCCTGCAAGCCGAAGAACACCATCCCAACCGTGAAGCACGGGGGTGGAGGCATCATGTTGTTGGGGTGCTTTGCTGCAGGAGGGACTGGTGCGCTTCGCAATAATAGATACCATCATGAGGCAGGAAAATTACGTGGATATGTTGAAGCAACATCTCAAGACATCAGTCAGGAAGTTAAAGTTAAAGCTTCGTCGCAAATGGGTCTTCCAAATGGACAATGACCCCAAACATACTTCCAAAGTTGTGGCAAAATGGCTTAAGGACAATGCAGTCAAGCTATTGGAGTTGTCATCACAAAGCGCTGACCTAAAACCTATAGAACATTTGTGGGCAGAACTGAAAAAGCATGTGTGAGCAAGGAAGGCTACAAACCTTGCCAAAACTATAGTTTGTTTGTGGAGTTGTTGTTGAAAAATGAGTTTTAATGACTCTAACCTAAGTGTATGTAAACTTCCGACATCAACTGTATGTACAATATGACATCTCCAACTCCAAATTCGCCCATTTTGTATTGAAATCGCAGTGTTCCAGGGTCAACCATGGGGTATTTCTGAAGATATATCATTTTTTGTATGTATTTGTATTTGATATACTGATTAACATTTACATTTACATTTAAGTCATTTAGCAGACGCTCTTATCCAGAGCGACTTACAAATTGGTGCATTCACCTTATGACATCCAGTAGAACAGTCACTTTACAATAGTGCATCTAAATCTTAAAGGGGGGGGGGGGGTGAGAAGGATGACTTATCCTATCCTAGGTATTCCTTAAAGAGGTGGGGTTTCAGGTGTCTCCGGAAGGTGGTGATTGACTCCGCTGTCCTGGCGTCGTGAGGGAGTGTGTTCCACCATTGGGGGGCCAGAGCAGCGAACAGTTTTGACTGGGCTGAGCAGGAACTGTACTTCCTCAGTGGTAGGGAGGCGAGCAGGCCAGAGGTGGATGAACGCAGTGCCCTTGTTTGGGTGTAGGGCCTGATCAGAGCCTGGAGGTACTGAGGTGCCGTTCCCCTCACAGCTCCGTAGGCAAGCACCATGGTCTTGTAGCGGATGCGAGCTTCAACTGGAAGCCAGTGGAGAGAGCGGAGGAGCGGGGTGACGTGAGAGAACTTGGGAAGGTTGAACACCAGACGGGCTGCGGCGTTCTGGATGAGTTGTAGGGGTTTAATGGCACAGGCAGGGAGCCCAGCCAACAGCGAGTTGCAGTAATCCAGACGGGAGATGACAAGTGCCTGGATTAGGACCTGCGCCGCTTCCTGTGTGAGGCAGGGTCGAACTCTGCGGATGTTGTAGAGCATGAACCTACAGGAACGGGCCACCGCCTTGATGTTAGTTGAGAACGACAGGGTGTTGTCCAGGATCACGCCAAGGTTCTTAGCGCTCTGGGAGGAGGACACAATGGAGTTGTCAACCGTGACCGTGATTAAGCACTTTGATTGGAAACCCCTTCAGAGGGAACGGTTACCCACATATCTTAAATCTTCACTTTACTAAACTAGCATTACCAGACCTGAATGTAGCACTTATGTCCTGCTTTATGTCAAAGGCTTTGGTCAATTGGTTGATCCCAGCTAATGTTTGTCATATCATGTCTCTTCTTCTTCAGTGAAGAGGAGCGTTTTCATGGAGGATTCCATTTAGTCTAAGTGTTCTGATTCTTCCATGCAGACTTCCCTCTTTTTATATATTTTTCTTCAGCTTCGATAACAAGTTTCTCTTTCTGGCAAGCAGAGAGACGGCAACTTCTTAAAATCCATATTTTACTTTGCAGAGAGGTTTATTCACTTTACTGTAAAGCATTACATTGGCACAATATCACTGTCTTCTCAACTTACCCCAGGGAAGACCAGTGGCAATGAAAATGTATCATGCGAGCACAGAAGATAGATTTATTGAAGCAATTGTGAATTATTTTGTTCTCTGCCTTTCCATGACTTAATGACCAGAATGTTTATTTTTTTTGCATATACAGTATCATAGCAAAATAAATAAGACATTCATTTTTGCCTGTGCAATTAAATATACTTTAGAGTTTCATGACACTGAGAGTGTGTGTGTGTGTGTGTGTGTGTGTGTGTGTGTGTGTGTGTGTGTGTGTGTGTGTGTGTGTGTGTGTGTGTGTGTGTGTGTGTGTGTGTGTGTGTGTGTGTGTGTGTGTGTGTGTGTGTGTGTGTGTGTGTGTGCAACATAAGGAGAAGCTCCATGCATAGCCTCCTAATGGAACTGTTTACACTTTGTCAAAAGCCTGAGAGGCAGAGTTGACTGACTATAGCAGTGTCCCTGGTGAGGACTGAGCAAACGAGACTCCTGGTACGAAGATTGGAGCCAATAGCTGGGAGTGACTCCATCTATTACACATCAGTGTGATTGTCATTCTAAGAACTGCAAAATATTAAAAATAGGTTTTTAATTACTCTATTTAAAGCTTCAAAGTACATAGGCACTACAGGGCTTTTTTTAAATGAATTTAGATCACAGACATCTACTTGCTGACAAACTGTCCCTTATTTTCAGTGTGGGCTGGTGGGTGGGAATATTTAGGAATATTTAGGACTACAGTTTTCTGTTCCTCAACACCTAAGAAATGTACAACCAATACATAATAGGCCAAAACTTGAAACATTTGATGACACATAAAAGATTCACATTGAAACCTTGATTTTCCCAGTTCCAGCTCCCGAGGCAGAGCGTGGATGTGAGAGAGTAGTGTAGGGCCCGGTGGCTGAGCTCAGCCTGCTGCTGGTGAGCCAATCTGCTGCAGCCTGACAGGGTGATGGATACTGTTGTGTTAAAAGCTGATAGATTTTCTGCTGATCCGACACCACCGTGTGCTGCAGCTGGAGCTGCTCCTCTTTTGTGAGGTGACACATTGCTCAAAATATTGAAGCCGGTGGGAAATGCTCAGAGGTGACAAAAATACTGGAATAACAAGCCTGAAGGATTTGCAGCACCGATTTGATGTATGTGAGGTTCGGCTTTTGTCTTTCCTCACTCGGTGGGTGAATGGGTTTATGATTTTATTTTAATGTTTTTTTTTGAAAACTGTGAATAGACAGTAACAATTATTGAGGCATTCTGAACCACATTACTTGAGAAACAAGCCATAAATGAATTCATCTGTATACTCAAATCGATATTCACGTAATAATAAGGAATTCCCCTCGACCACGCCCACAAATGGGAGAAAACCGACATTCTTTCCTGTTGACACCAACTGTAAAAGAGCCAACTTCGTAGATGATCTTTTGTTATAGAAAAAATATCAAAACATGATGAAAAGCTGCTGTATTGTTCAATGTACATGCAACCAGGTCAAAAATCCCGACCGACGGTTTGCAATGCTCCCATGTAGGGAAAGAGCTTGCGAGAAGAGCCCTGTGGCTTAAAGCTATTCGGCGTGGGAAAGTGGGAAATGAAGGGACACAGTGTCCATGTAGGCTACACGTATCTATATGTGTCTGAAAAACATTTAATAACAGGTAGGACTTTTCAATTGTTTAGTATAGTCAGTTTGTAACTTCACTCACTACTTCTAGGTGTATAGTCCATTTCCTTGTGGTTTTGGTCTTGGCCAGCTAGCTAGCACTAACTCACCTCGCTGCTGGAAGCTTCATTACGTTTTGCTAAGTAGTGAGAACGCTCAGGAGCAGGCAATGCTGAAAAGTAATCTTAAAACATGTTTCTTAAATGTAGTTTTGTTATTGACAACAAAGTTGCTTTTGAAAAATAAAATGTCAAGTTTTGGCCGTGAGACAATAGGGTAACCTAGGTAACCACAGGTGGTTTTCCCCACAGGTGGGCAAGGCCGCAACGTTCTATCTAATACTGACTGGGAGTCTGGGACTATTGCAATAGTAACGTTAATGTTGACTCAATCTTCAGCATTACAACATGTCATTATTAGCTGTTTCTGTAAGGGTACATTTGAAACGCAATAGGTAGCCACATGGTTACATTAATGTGCTTCCGCCTTGTGTTTTGAGGAGGATAGTGTTTGTTTTAGAAAACAGAGATGTGCCCTGCGGAGAGGCTGCTCTGTGTCTGCACAGCACACTGTGCTACTTAGCAAACTGCAGCCTCAGCAGAAGAAGTTAGAGAAATGGTTTACCGTTAATCAGGGCAGACCCCGGAAGTGACCTCGCAATTCATCTGCCTGAACACCTGCCGACTGACTCCTGGGTTGGCAGATTTCTGGGGAGTTTACCCAAATATTTCTGACTTTCAAGTTCCAGTGGGACTGGTTTTTGAGGTCAGGCCAAGATTCAGATCTTACCCATATCTCTACTAGCCTGGTAGAACCAGCCTGATTGCTGCGTTTACCATTCTGTTTTACTGTGAAATAGTAATTCAGACTCTCCTTTTTCATTCAATTTCTTTCTCCACTTGTTCAGTTTCCCCACTGGAAATCCCTATGGAGTCATGGATGACTCGACACCCCTATCATTTCAAAATGTGTGGAGTAAACAAAATAATCCCCTGAGGGCTTTTGCTTTTACCCCCTAATTTTGCATGTTCTGTGGAATAAAGTCGGAATCTCTGATCCCTAAAATTCCCTATGATCTATCAATCCATTTTTTAAACTTCAAACTACATTTCTATCTTTGGGTGAAACTGAACAAGCAGAGGGAGCGACTAACCAACCACCTGTTGTTGGCCAAAAAAGGACAACAATTTAGTGAACATCACCAGACCTGTTCCAATGGTCCTTTTTATAGTTGTGACACCCTGGTGCTGTATATACTGTACTGTATACTGGCTCATGAGCTTTATTAAAACCCTTGTGTAGTCTTAACAGTCTGTATACTCCCCTTGTCCTAAGGGTAAACAATGACCCGCCTTCACTTAACCCCGAAAATAAAGCAGCTTAATTTACTTTTAAACCGCAAATCTATTTTGCAAGAAGAAACAACCTGTCATTCATCACAAAATTTGTGAATATCTGGGGTTTCCCTCTTCTCAATGCAGAAACACTGCATTTAATCAGTGGACACCACTCGTTTTTATTACAACACTGTCACGTCCTGACCTTAGTTCCTTTTTTATGTCTCAATTTTAGTTTGGTCAGGGCGTGAGTTGGGGTGGGCATTCTATGTGTTATAGTTCTATGTGTTTGGCCTGGTATGGTTCCCAATCAGAGGCAGCTGGCAATCGTTGTCTCTGATTGAGAACCATACTTATGTAGCCTGTTCCCACCTGGTGTTTTCTGTGTCTGTGTTTTCACCATACAGAACTGTTTAGATTTTTGTTGTTTCTCGTTAGTTATTTTGTGTTCAGTTTTAATACATTTAACTTGGACACGTACCACGCTGCATTTTGGTCCGATCTTGACTAGTCTTCCTCAGACGAAGAGGAGAATCATTACAAACACACCTGTCATAATTATTTTCTTTACTAAAGTAGAGGTTTATTATTATTATTATATTGCTAAAGGTACTGCATAGGTATAAACATAATTCTGTTAGCAAGAGATAGCACTTGTATAGCCTAAGAAAGTAGCAGAAATGTGCAGAACGTAGTTTTGAACACATTTCATTGAAGGGAAACAATAACTGTCTTGAACTTCTTTACAACATAGTGATATATTCTTATGAACTGTACAGTGAAGAATTCCACTACAAAATACTAGACTTCCCCATTTTTGAATGTGTGAGTTTACAAGTGCCTTTCCCAGCTGCTCAAGGAACACCTTCCTCATGTTCCACTTATCAGGTTGATCTTGCTCCATATCACAAAGGCATTGTATGAGGACACATCAATGATTTTATGAAAGATGACCAGGGGCCAGTGGGCAGTCATCCTCCTGCAGCTGTAAGTTCCAATCACCGTGTCCAGGTTGTCCACGCCTCCTTTGTTGTGGTTGTAGTCCAGGATGAAGGCTGGCTTCCTGTCCTCACAATCACTGATCTCAGCCGTTTTGTGCAGAGTGCTCAGGAGGACCACATTCTTGTTCCTCTTTGGAAGGTAAGAAACTAGAGTGATGGTAGGGGTGAAGGCAAACTTGGACGAGAAAGCCACTCTCCCCCTTGTTGCGAGGAGTGCAGGGGGCTCAGGCTTGTTCTTTCTAACTGTGCCAACCATGGTGACCTTCCTCTTCAGCAGTGGCTGGCTGAGTTCAATCAGTAGCACACATAATCTCAATTTCTCATTGTGTGTGTGTGTGTGTGTGTCTTTGTGGTTTTCTGTTTTTTTGTGGTGTGTAAATGATTTTAGAACTGTTGGGTCAAAAATGACCCTAAGACAATCTTTTTACCCTGGTGGTGTACAACTTTCATGGAAATATGAAGGCAATTTGTATTTTTCTTCATTTTTTCTAATGTTGGGGTCACTAGGAAAGTCATCAAATTTGCATTTGAAAAAATAACATTTAGTGGGTTTTCTCTGAAGTTAAACATAGTTGCGGGACATTTTTTACCCTTAAGAGAACACAAGGGTTAAGTAAGGTACATTTGTTTGGGTGTGGCTCCAAAATATGATGAGTACAGAAGGCTTATAAGGCAGAGGAGGACCCATTTCAAGTTTGGCTTTCTATAGAGACATAGAGACATAGAGTCCTGATTGTGTGTGTTCAGCATTTTTTCTTATGAAGATAAGATGAGGACAAGATTAACAATCCCCAGCCAATGACAATGTCTTCGACTGCACAGGAAGTCTAGACAGATTTTATTTTTGAACCATAATTCCACAGTGAGCAGAGCAAATTAATTGACCATAATGTACCTACCTATAAAACTGTCTTGTGCAATATCTACTCTACAAAACAACTGTTTGGATACAATGAGTAAGCTATCAGACTTCATTACACACGTGTAACAGATGCACACACACAGAGAACATTCAGTACTTGATATGGCTAAGCTGTCCCAAAAAATGTAATACTGCAGGGAATGTTATCCCCCCCCAAGTGATTCAATTTGAATAACATTTTTATTTTTATGTTCCCACGTTTGATGGGCTCCAGTCATGCGGTGGATGTTTACTCGTGGTAAACTGAAACAGGGCTCCCTGTACAGTCACAACAAAATGCTTTTTCACCAAGATTTCATGACATTTGTAATCCAGCAATGTGTGTAACGGTATTAATCAATTTAAAAACAAATTGAGCCAACTCAAACTGAGCTTCTCATTGGCCAGACATAAGAGCTTTTGATAGCTATTGTGGGATGACTAGGGGGGGGCAGACACGAAGAGTACGGCCTCCAGATGCTCTGCTCAAAACGCAGGACATTCTGCTTGGGAGATGAGGGAATATCTGTTTGAGATTGTAACACATCGCAGCAGATCTTATCTGTGATTAGGAATGCATGTCTCGTGTCCAACTAACGTTAGGAAGAGGACTCTGTTTTGATCCTGTGGTGGTGGTGACCCCAGCAGAAAGCATCTCCTTTAAGTAGTTCTGTTGTTGGCTATGTAAAGCATCAGTGTCCAACACACACCCACCTCAAGTCCCTGTGGCATCTACTGCCATAAATCTGGGAAGCAGCTCAGTCCCTCTACTCTTAACTTTATTCACTGTCAGTTGAGATGTACTTCACCCTTGTTAGCCTTCATTTAACTAGGCACCGTTAAGAACAAATTCCTATTTTCAATGACGGCCTACCCTAGTCAAACCCGGGCCAAACCCCGGGTCAATTGTGCACCACCCTATGGGACTCCCAATCACAGCCAGATGTGATTCAGCCTGGATTTGAAATCAGGGACTGTAGTGACACCTCTTGCACTAAGATGCAGTGCTTTAGACCACTGCGCCACTCGGGAGCCCTTGTTATTATTTAATTTGTGTGGAAATAAAACAAGTACAAAAAAATGGACTGTGAAAGATTGGCTGTCCATGACCACTGAGTAAATCTGAATCATGGCTTTTGCCAGTGTCTTTATGGATCTTGGGGGGTAGATTGATTAGCTCAGACGGTACAGTAGCCTTCTGGACGCAATTCATAGACAATAGGTACTTACAAGCATGGACGCTTTGTACCTGACCGGCCTGTTCTTCAAAATCTGAGCTCTTTTTACCATTGCGAGTATTGCCACCCTTCTTTCACCAGTGGTGATCATTCACTTGAGAGAATGTTAAAAAATACATTCTGACTGAATAATACATCCATGATGGCTCCAGTGTAGACCATTAGGATAATTAGAAGTCAGCTATCATTAAATTAATATGGATGTATTGCCTGGAGATGGGAGGGGGCTCTGAAGTTTCAAATTTCATTTAACGAACAGACATCTCATTAATCAAGAAAAAACAACCGTCTCCATGCACTTTTCTTCCCGACTAGTGACAGACATTACATACCCCAACATGGCACTGCGTACTAGGTCGAAAATGTAAAGGTTAAGACAACGTTGTCACAAATCTGGGACCAGCGCTGTTGCTCACTACCAGCACCGTTGCTAACTCCCAGCACCATTGCTAACTAGCGTTGTTGGTCCCATTATTGCAAAGAGTTATCAGATATTAGCAGTGTTGGAGAACGTTTTAAAAGTAGCTCGTTACGTTACAATGTTACTTGCTATGGAAAGCAACTTGTTACATTACTTTAGCATTATTAAAAACAGAAAACCCTCTAAAGATGCCTTGCATGTGTTGGTCATTCATTTGTATGCCCAGTAGAGGGCACACACTACATTTGAATGTCTAGCATAGCCTACTGTCCGTAGCCTAATCTATCTCCTTTACAAGACTTAAAATAAATTATTTTTTTGAATTATTTACACAAGTAAATACATATATAAATCCAACTGGGCACAGTAAAAAGAGAGCTCAAATACAAGGACAATTGGCTACCAATCAGTTTTGCACACAGACATGAACTGGGCAGGGAGATTCTATGTAAAACTATTTTTATCATAGGTACACTTCAACTGTGAGAGACGGAATCTAAAACAAAAATCCAGAAAATCACATTGATTTTCTGGATATTTGTTTTAGATTCCGTCTCCCACAGTTGAAGTGTACCTATGATAAAAATTACAGACCTCTACATGCTTTGTAAGTAGGAAAACCTGCAAAATCAGCAGTGTATCAAATACTTGTTCTCCCCACTGTACATATGAAGTGCTGTTTCCTTTATGTTTATGGTGAAGATGGAGCTGAAGAGATTTCAATTCTTATCAACTGAGCCTAACTTGATCACCTAGCTACGTTGTTGGCTTTAATTACCAGACAATAAATGGGGCACTCGCCTCAACCCGATGATCTTGTGTTTGCGTGTGAATCCTTCAAGTAGCGTCAGTCACGTAACATCTGTCATTTTCTTCTACCAATTCAAAGTAATGCGAATAAAGGCTATTGTCTCTGCCATCTCGCTAGCTATCTATGTACCAGCTACTATGCCAGCTACCTGCCACAACGTTCACGCAGAAACAGGAAGAGCGCCACAAACGTAGGCTGGGGAGGGATTTACACGTTTTTTAAGCGCCAACAAAGAAGAAGAGAAATAATATTGTAAAAGTAACTTGATAACTGATTAAACTAATGCGTTATGTTACTCGTTACCACAAAAATAGGAATGTTAGTACTCTAACGCATTACTTTGTAATGTGCTACCACCAACACTGGATATTCGAATCCCGTTTGTCATCTTCAACCTTGTCACGCCCTGGCTATAGAGAGGTTTTTATTCTCTATTTTGGTTAGGCCAGGGTGTGACATGGGTGGGCATTCTCGTTTCTTTATTTCTATGTTTTGTATTTCTTTGTTTTGGCCGGGTATGGTTCTCAATCAGGGACAGCTGTCTATCGTTGTCTCTGATTGGGCACCATACTTAGGTAGCTTTTTCCCACCTGTGTTTTTGTGGGTAGTTTTCTGTTTTGTGTCTTTCTGCACCAGACAGAACTGTTTCGTTTTTTTCCGCTTTGTTATTTTGTGTCAGTGTTCAGTTTGAATAAATTATCATGAACACGTACCACGCTGCGCTTTGGTCCTCTTCTTCAGACGAGCGTTACAAACCTAGACTGTGCATACTTCAAATCACTTAATACATAGACACATATCAGCCTGTAATGTGCTTCAACGATTAACAGCCTATGTTGTGATATTTTATTGGACCAGAGACAAGAGAGGCTAAGCCCATGCACGTGGTGCATTTGTTTGAAAGAACAGCAGGGTGGTAAAGATTTTATATGGAGTCTTTACCGGAGATGGCTGCAGTTAAGCAGGGTTCCATTCTGTTATACAGTTCCTATACAGACAACGTCGTCCTGTATTCTCTTTTGGGATAGAACACATGACGGGTATAGACCAGGTATCAAGGAGAATAAACATGATTAGACTAATGACTACGCCACATTTTGCCATCAGGGGAGGTTCTCCAGTAATTAGAAGAAGTAATGCTCAAAGTTGTGTCAGCTCATTATTAGTGCAATAATTCCCATCTGTAACAATCCACATTTTGCAATCCAAAGAACAAACACCAGGTCCCAGTATGTCTGTGGGGTGTTGAGTTGTGGGACTGGTTTCTGCATAATTGTGTTTGTAGGAGTTTCTCTGTATTTATTACCTCTGTATATGTTGTGTGGTATATGTCTATGCTTGTGTCATGTACGGTGGGGCACATCTGCAATGCCACAATTCTCGCTTGCCCTGATGAAATGCCAGATCGTGTAATTGTACCTGGGCCCACCCTGGAGGGGTTGTTACCTTGATTTTTTTGCAAGTTACTTCTCTCTGGTTTTGATGTGTGGTTGGTGGCTAATTAGCATATCAGTGATGAAAGAGGGTTCAGTCATTACAAAGCCGCCGTTGGGATCATAACTGAATATTTGGGCAAGGGGATCTTGTTGATTATACCTGAGTTATAACAAAAGAGTAAACCCTCTGCACAGCAGCAATATACAGCACTGACAGCAAGCTGAAACAAGTGCTACACAATCAACACCCTCTTTCGAAGGACCATCGTTTTTTTCCCCCCGTGTGACACCAGTGTCCTCCACTGCTCTTTTCATCCTCCAGCTCCTCATCTCTCCTCCCACTTCAATCCACCCCCTCCCAGTTATTTTCCCAGACACCAAATTGACATTGACATTGTGATTGAGTGGAAGCTTCCCTCTGTCCTCTACTTCAACAGACTCTCCAGGCTGCTGGCCTATGCTGAGGATCCTGCAGCAGATACCCAGCATTTATAGCCTCCCCATTTCTTTTCTTTTATATCAACAAGATGAGAGATTCAGTCGCCAAAAATGCAGAGTCCAGTTCAGCCAGAGCATTGGCTTGTCTGTGTGCATCTTAGTTTGACTCTTTTTATTTTATTTTTTATGTCGTGACACATGATTAAGTCTCATTTTGAGAAATGAGAACCTTCGCCGATGGCATACTGTGTACTGTACTGTGTTTAGTGTACTGTGTTTACGTTTTCTCATTCGTTTTCCTCTGGGAGTGCTGTCAGTATTGTTGGAGGGCAGCTTAAGACAGGAGCATGGCAACATTCTCATTGCCACGTCTCAGTACGCCGCTTGTTGTAGCTAAGCACAGCTGGTCAAGCCTCAGGGCCAATAACTCTAGGTCTTTCCATCAAAGAAGAAAACAAAAACATTCTGGTCTCTCCATGGATTATGATTGTTTTCTTTTCCTCGAACTACACCATGTAACCTAATTTTCATCTGCCCTTGAGTCAAATTACCATTGTTGACCATTTTATTCAGGTAACGATCGTCTGTGGTGGAAGAAGGCGAGGACCAAAGCTCAGCGTGGTAAGTGTTCATGTTTTTTAATAAAGTAATGAACACCGAACAAAAACAATAAACGTGAAGTAATCAAACCGAAACAGTTCCGTGTGGAACAAACACTAACACGTTACAGAAACACCCACCAAGAAAGGACCAAGCAGCGTGGTAACGGGCAGCAGCAGCAGCGGCTGGAATCGCAGGACTCCTGGACATGGGAGGAGATTCTGGGTGGCAAGGGACCATGGGCACAGGCTGGAAAATATCACAGCGCCAAGGCTGAGCTGGAGGCAGCGAAAGCTGAGAGGCGGTGGTATGAGGAGGCAGCACGGCGGCGCGGTTGGAAGCCCGAGAGGCAGCCCCAAAAATGTATTGGGGGGGGCACACGGGGAGTGTGGCGAAGTCAGGTAGGAGACCTGCGCCAACTTCCCGTGCTTACCGGAGAGAGAGAGGGACCGGACAGGCACCGTGTTATGCGGTGGAGCGCACGGTGTCCCCAGTATGCGTGCTTAGCCCGGTGCGCTACATCCCAGCTCCCTGTATCGGCCGGGCTAGAGTGGGCATCGAGCCA
Organism: Oncorhynchus keta; assembly: GCF_023373465.1. Lineage (NCBI taxonomy): Eukaryota > Metazoa > Chordata > Actinopteri > Salmoniformes > Salmonidae > Oncorhynchus > Oncorhynchus keta. The sequence goes on along the minus strand of NC_068434.1, from coordinate 61,558,209 downwards.
GGTGCCATGAAGCCGGCTCTGCGCATCTGGTCTCCAGTGCGTCTTCTCGGGCCGGGGTACATGGCCCCAGCCTTACACATGGTGTCCCCGGTTCGCCAGCACAGCCCATTGCGGGCTATTCCACCTCGCCGAACTGGCCTGGCTACGGGGAGCATTCAACCAGGTAAGGTTGGGCAGGCTCAGTGCTCAAGAACTCCAGTGCGCCTTCACGGTCCGGTCTATCCGGTGCCACCTCCACGCACCAGCCCTCCGGTGACAGCCCCCCGCACCAGGCTGTCTCTCCGTCTCCTCCCTACAGGTGCTCCCATCTGTCCTGAGCTGCCGGAGTCTCCCGCCTGTCCGGCGCTGCCGGAATCTCCCGTCCATGCGGGACCCATTGCTAGAGTCCCCAGTCCGAGGTTGGTGGCGAAGGTCGCCGCCCGAAAGAGGCCACGGAGGCGGTTGAGGAGGCAGACAAAGACTATGGTGGAGTGGGGTCCACTTCCCGCGCCAGAGCTGCCACCGCGGACAGACACCCACCCAGATCCTCCCCTACAGGTTCAGGTTTTGCGGCCAGAGTCTGCACCTTTAGGGGGGGTACTGTCACGTTCTGACCTTAATTCCTTTGTTATGTCTTTGTTTTAGTATGGTCAGGGCGTGAGTTGGGTGCTTTGTCTATGTTGTGTTTTCTATGTTGTGTTTTTGCGTTTGGCCTGGTATGGTTCTCAATCAGAGGCAGGTATCGTTAGTTGTAGTTAGGTAGCCTTTTCCCACTTGTGTTTCGTGGGTGTTTATTTTCTGTTTAGTGTTGTGTTGCACCGTACAGGACTGTTCATTGGTTGTTTATTGTTTTGTTTTCGGTGTTCATTAAAATATTTAAAATACGAACGCTTACCACGTTGCGCATTGGTCCTCCTCTTCTTCCCCCACCGACGATCGTTACAACTCAGGACATTTCATATTCCTCCGGCTAAGAGGTACTGTATTTGCTGGAATAATATTCTAAATGGATTACAAATAATTACAAACTCATCAAGTCAATAAAAATGAGCCAATATAAATTGCCAAATGGATTCATTAATTCAACATGACACGAACACAGAGACCGAGGATTACATTAGCAGTACAGTGTTAATGGTTTACAGCAGCAGCACAGGTGATTGTCAGAGTCAAATTTCTCCTCTGCACAAGGAGAATTGTCATGTGTCACGTTTCCTGTCGACGTGCGTCACGTAGTATTGTGTAAATACATTTGCAATGAGTTGACGATGAGTTTTCTGCTGTCGAATTGTTGTATTCATGTCAGTATTTCACAAACCAACAATCCAGAAGTGACTTGATAATGAACAGTGAAGGAATCTAAGGATAATTTACTCAAATAAAATAACACACTAACTGTGTAGTCATGTTTTCAGATATCCTTCCAGGCCCTTGATTTTGTTTTATTGTTCAAAATGTTAAATCGGCTAAATGCAATGCCATTGTTAGCCTGCTGTGCGCTTGCATGATGTTCATGCTATTCTTGCCGTCCTGCACAAAATATTTACTGATATATGCAGGCCATCTTTCCTGGGAGGAGAGAGTGATTATTTTCACATTTTTCCCATTCAATGGTTTTCAGGCAGCAGTCAGAGTCAGAATGTAAGTACCAAAGGACCATACCGCCACCCATCATGGCTTATCATTTGTCAATGTAATTAGACGTTGTGGTGGCAGGCTTCTCGACATGGTGGGGTTCTGTGACTTTCAGAAGTACACTAGTAGATAATGATGTTGGCAGCTCCATGCCTCACATCATGGGTGTGCTGCTCATTAGTGTCAGCCCTCTAATATTCTAGCCCTATGAAATGGGGGAGAATGGATTAAATCCCCTCTACTCTCTACATTACTCAAGACCAAACACACCAATGCCCCTCTCTCTCTCTCTCTCTCTCTCTCTCTCTCTCTCTCTCAGAAAGGGAGAGTGGACTGGGGTGGCTATTGTGCTTGGATAGGTGACAAGTCTTGTTTTGCAAATGTTCACACATATCTTCGAGTGAAATCAATGTGGGATTGACATGAAACTTAAACATGTGGATTCCAAAGAGCATTACTTTCATTATAATGTGTACATCCTTCTTTCATTTGTGTATTTAGGGAAGTCAAATTGGGCCCCAACTGCCTGCATCTTCAAACGCCAAAGAACAGTTGACTTCCTTTCCTGTTTCATCCGAGAGATCATGCCTCTGGAACGTTCTGTTGGGTTTCCCATACATCTATCAGTGCTGTGAGAATGAATTGCAGCAAGGAAAACAGAACAGATAAAAAGAAAAGGGAAGGAAGATAATCGCCGTGGTGATTATTCTGATAGACTGTTGAGTGGCAGTGTTGACATGAACTGCTCCATGGGAAGCTGGCTCTCACAAAGGGATTCACAGGAGAATCCATCCAATCCCAGGGGAAGCAATTGATGAAGGAGCATGGCCAATATCCTGTTGGCTGAGGAGGACTGGGATGTAAAGAAAGCCAAGCATTTTGTAACGGCTTCTGTTGAGACAAGAAACCCGTTGGAAAGCAAAACAAACTAAGCACACAGATCAATGGAAAGAGGATGGACAATTAAGTCAGTCAAACAGATGTGCTAATTACAATTGCATTGATCTGAACCTGTTTTTCTTTTCATATCCCTTTTCTTGCCTATATGGCTTGTTCATGTACAGTGCTGAATTTCATTCAGTGAAGTTAATTCATATTCATTCAAAGTCCTTCGAAGAGGTAAATGGGATTCTGTTGCTAATGGAAATGTCATCAAGAATGAGTTCTTCTCTTGTGTACTGTGTAAGTCAGAGAAAACTATTACATTCCCACTGCATGTGGGTTTCCATCCTAAAGAGGTGGAACTCAACTCTACTGTGTTCCCCAGATGAGGGGATTACAAATGATGATACACCAAATCATGCTGTGAATTTGGTACTTGCGTCATTTCATTCCGACTGTCCGAGCTACATGATTGTTCTGCAAAGTCAGGACACATTGGAAATGCTTTTCTCTGTATGATTTTGATTCAAACATTAAATACCACATACAATCGAAACTTTCTCCCAGCTTGTTGACATAGTATATCATCAGTTATTACCAAGAATGGCATGGTCTGCTGGTTTTGGTGTCATTTCACATGGGTGCAATTGATTTGTTGGAGTCGTTATTTGAACAGACAAGCACCTGCTGCTCCAGATGTTCAAAGTGTTAATCAGTTTATGATTGAGGGGTGACGAAATTATGCAAGTAATACCCTTTACCCATCATGTGGCCTGGCCCAACTGCAGTAGATCATTGTGGCTGGGTGTCTCTATGTTTGTTGATGTAACGATAGGGCCTAAAATCTGTCATATCCCGTAGAATGGGTGTCACTGACCCCTCTTTACTAATTAGAAGAAAGCATGCCTTCCCCATTCTGAGGAAAAAACTGTATTGCTGTCAAGTATAGAACTTTTTCATTTAATTTGTGTTCACTTGTGTAGCTCCACCAGCTCTCCCTGATCCAAATCAATAAAGCCACTGAATATGTAGGTAGCAGGATCAATGAAGGACAGGGTTATATTAATGGAAATCAAAAATTGATCCAGTGTAATTGTAATGTACTCACAATAATAGATGCATGGCTGAAGAAAAGCGTTTCTGGGGTGGTATCGACTTTGCTGATCGCCCTCTTGGCCCCGTAGAAAAGTAAGAAGGGGGGGGAGATGTTTGTAATGAGGGAGTGAACGTCAATGATGAAAGTACCTTTTGTGAGAGTGGCTCGATCAAATTCATCTGGGCCGATTTACACGCTTCTCCTATTCTCCTCCCCCCCTCATGTCCTAACAGGCTCACACAACAACCCTTGCGGCATGATGCTCCAATCCTAAAAGTAATCAGAGACAGGTAAACACATCTACCACCAGCCTATGTTTCTATATCTAGCAGATTTATGTTTAAATACTTATCTATATTAGTTGTTACTCAAATTACAATTTCCTGTTTCTGTGTCTCACTTCCTCATGATAGCATGTGGTTGCCACAGTGATGAAAAGGTTATGTTTTGATTGGAGAAGGAAGCCAGGTGCTCCAATGCCCAGATGCCATTTCATCAATATATATTGTGGTGCACAGCTTCCTGCCGTTTGTCAGATGAACCAGAAGTAAGTCATGTATGAGGTGGTAGGTTGGAATATAACAACATTGCCCGTTACTATCATTACTTGGTTGATGGCTAAAGAGAGGTAGAGGTATGGCTGTAGGATCTTAATTTGATCACTCTTTTGTTGCTAAGAATTCTCCTGCAAAATGAACTTGTAAAGGGCTACTTAAGTTTGTAATTTCCACTTTAAAATCTCAGACTTGATTTCCCCTAACGAAAAATGTATCAAACCCTACACAAATGTGCATAATCCACCATAATAATTCAGATATCCTGCTGCTACAGGATTATTTTTGCTGCTATAGTAAACTGGTTTAATCGAAGATCCTACATATGCAGTAGTGTTAGATTGCCTAGACTTGTCAGCCTTGGTGATGTAGCCTCATATGACCTGCTGAAAGCAACTCCACTGCTAATGGATACTCCTCGGTAGCCTTTAGGCATAGGCTTAAAAACACTGTCCCCTAAAATGTGTGAGCATTTCAAAGTAGCAATACCAAATTAGATCAATTACGGTCCTTCTGTAGCTCAGTTGGTAGAGCATGGCGCTTGTAACGCCAGGGTAGTGGGTTCGATCCCCGGGACCACCCATACGTAGAATGTATGCACACATGACTGTAAGTCGCTTTGGATAAAAGCGTCTGCTAAATGGCATATATTATTATTATATTATTACGTAGGCCTATAAATACACTTTTTATACACTACCTGTGTGTAAGTAATGCATTTTAAATGCATTACCACCATGAATGTACAGGCATTAATCATGTATTATCATTTTTGCATTCATAAAGGTTATTAAAAGTAGCTATGGGCTTTTGAAACATATCAGTATATCTTATATCAGTCTTAAAATTCCATGTGGGCATTTCATGCTGTAGAAAGAGTTTTTCCACTACACGCATGTCATGTTGATCGCTATTGGTGGCTGACTGAGGCATTGAGATGGATGGATAATACCATAAAAAAGCATTACATTGATCACGGGGGCATATTTGATTCTTGTAATTAAAACATGTCTCTGTCAACGGAGCAAAGGATCATATTTTCACATTGTTCATTTCAAAGCTCATGAAATACCCAACCCAACGAACAATAACACACAGAGATCGCTTTCAACAGAAGAAAACATAAACCAAGCTTTTTATGAGCGTGGTTTCCGTCCCACCTAAATGGGTGATGTCACTTTAAATCAGTGTCAAGGCGATAATCGAAAGCTGCGGAATGGAAATGTGTAATCTCCTATTATATTTCTTTGGCTTGGGGACACGAGCATGATTATCTTTTTACTCATAAGGTGACCTCATTCAATTAAGAAAGACGCACCAAAGGACATAGAATCAATGGTGGACCAGAACCAATTAAATAACAGCTAATTGCAGATGCATTTTTAAGTGAATTGAGTAAGTAGCCGTCAATAACAACAGCTCCTGCCAAGGAAATTATGCAGGGGAGTAACCAAAGAGAATATTCTCTTAAAGGCATATGCTTCCAGATGTCTGTCTGCTATTGACTAATGATGTGGTGGCAACACTCCCATATCAGGGATGCTCAACTGAGAACAGCTAAGATGCTTATGTCCCCCCTCCCCGTCCTCTCTCTCACTGGCCAGTTGTTTTGAGACTTGAAAGGGAGTAATTGAAGCCAATATCGTTTGGAATGGTCGTAAATGTTTGACATTGCATGAATGGTAGAAAATAAAAACGAATTGGGATCTCTTTTAATGAATGACTGTTTTATTGGTACTTAGGCAAATTAGTGGAACAATACCTCAGTTAATTAAACAGACTTTTATAATGATTAAAGTAAAGTACACTTTCATCTATACCAAAACTAAGGCATGGGTAATTGAAAAAATAATAATGATAAATAATTAAATGACAAATGAATCATTTGCATCTCCACATCATGCTTTCACTGTGATTTTTTGTTGTTGTCAACGCACAAAATCTATGTGAAAGCGAAACAAGTAGTGTATGATAGAGAGATCCAATTTGACAAAATTGGAGTTCAAACTCCACCCTAACTGTGACATCATCTTTGAACCATCCACCTACCTATTAACAAGGCATGCTTTTAGTTTCAGCAGTGGGGAAATGGGGAGGAGACACACACACACACACAACATTTCATGCACTCTCTTTTCTGACAGTAGACACTTGACACTGTCATGTCTTATCAACCTCCTCGGGTCAGGAACGTCTCGAAGCCATAACACTTGTAACCACCACCACACACACAATGAAAGATGCAGACAGACAATCTCATAGATGGGAATGCTCCCGTCTTCTAAACCGTTTTGGCAGTGGGTCTTGGGGGCCCAAAGGAGGTGCAGACTTTTGTTCCAGCTCAGAACTAACAGAACCTAATCAACTAATCATCAAGGCCTTGATTAATTGAATCAGTTGTGTTTGTGCTGAACTGGAGCAAGAACATGCACACCCTGTGGGTCCGAAGACCAGGTTTGAAGAACGCTGTAAATGTTTGGTGTTCAGTATTTATTATCTTATTTCATTTTAATCTGAATTTAATAATTGGATGGATATGGATGTAAACCCTGAGAATAAACAGGACAGAATGGACATACGAACTCCAATGCAATCATGCAATCCATGGAACCATGAAGTCAACAAATTCACTGCTACAAACACGTGTACACGCACACACATGCACACACGCACGCACACGCACGCACACACACACACATTTCAGTCACTAGGTTTGAGAAATGTGAAGCTTTGATACCTGAGAATTAGCTACAACTCAGACTTGTTCAGAACCTAAAGTATGTAACTTGCGCCTTTGCTCTTGGAAGAGTGCACGTTTGTTGATTGCTGAGACACTACCAATCAAGCTAATGGGCTCAAGTAATTGGAAAAGAGAGTTATATCAATGCACAGGGAGAATCTCATTACCACTATTGATTTGCACTTAAATATGAAAATGATGATCAGCCGTAAAAGTGCATTATTCATGTGAATACTTTCTGGCCTCTTTCTTGCTGTATCGTGTCCACATGCAAGAGACTCTTGTTAATTTTGCTCAATCTTGTTGATTAGAAAGATCAAGTGCTAGTCATGGTTTATGACAAAAAATATATAACATAGCAGAAATTACATAGTGTACCATGGATTGCTTAATGTTATCAAATAATGTTAATGAACTATTGGACATGTAGAATGAGTAACTAAATATGTTGTCATATATTCAATATTCAACTGTCACCTTAGAGTATTCTTCACCTGTAGCTTTCGAATGGTGTGCCTTAAAAGGCTTTAAGGAGCTAAAGTGGAGGAGGGGGAGGTTATTCTGCAATTGTCTGGCATTATTTGAAATAGATATCTCCCAGCCCCATGTCTCCTTGTAAGACAATGTGGCAGCATGTCAAAAGGCCACATCAGGCTGAGGGTAGGATGACTGAGGAGTGGAGGTAAGCATTTCCAGGGATTCTGCAAATGCTGGGAAAATGACTCTCAGCTTCAGTGCACCCACGCATCAGATCCATTCCAAAATAACACTGCTCTTTGCACCCAGTAGTCAACATAGAGATAGGATGAAAATAGGTTCAATATAGAGACGCTTGAATAAATGCATATAATCCCATCCCTTTATATTAAAAGTAAATGCCATGTTCAGACTTCTACTGCATTTATGAGATGATTTTTCAGCATTTTATTTGTATTTGCTCCCAGGCATCACTCGGGTTCCTTTCATATTCCAAACACCCATTCGATGCATTGGTTAGGTTGATATAAATGACATGTAAACGCTAACCTTCTATGTTGCAATCGTCCGTCTGTCCTGCTCATCCTGATCAGCAGCTAATAGGAGAAATAATAACAAAGGAAATACCATTGTGCATTCAACAAGCACACATAATGAATGCCTCGACATGATCTTCTCTGAGTTCCCCCTAGCCCGGCGTCACCTGGATAATGTTGTTTATCAATCATAGTTCGGATTATTTTGCAGTCGTTTTGTGTACCTCATATATACATTTTCTTGGAATGTTTGCCCCTTTCGCCAATTAGGCAAAATCGTGCAAAGCTTTTGAGAGAATTGCCTAAGTGTTAAACAACACAATTAGTCTCTGCAGCGTCCATTATGCAGGATGCCCCCAGAAAATGGAGGCAGTGGTGACAAATGGTGCTAGAGGCTGTCACTGGCTCCCATATGTCTCGTCTTCCCAGAAAGATGTTAACGTTTATCCAATCGATGCCTTATTGCCCTATAATCTGGGCTAAATCAGAGCCACGATGGCCTGTTCCTAAAACAGTACTGAAAAGCTTCGCAAAATCGCAAAAATACTGTATGAAGACTGGCTATCAGCATCTAAAATATACTTTGCATTTTCTTGACAACTTGGAGTGTACATTCACTGGGCAACCAAAGTGTTTGCCAAAAAGCTCAATTCAATCAATAGCTGTAGTTTGCATTGTTACAGTACAACCCCATATAGCATAGGCAGCATACTGAACATAAGGTTATCAGCAATAATACATAATTAGCACTGTAAAGGTTATTGGCGTTAGAATCATCTACTCAATGGCATTGAGAATGGTATGCAATATCTGAATTGAATATGGAATACTTAATTAAATTATTAATGCAATAAAAGAATGTACCAAGAATATATAATAATGTATTGGGGCACAATCTATTAATCCTGAATGATGAATAGGCTTGGTGTCTTGAAGAAGACATGCAGAAATGTAGTCAAAGTCTTGTAGAAACACATGGATAAAAAGGTGTAATGATTGTATCGTAAGTAGGAGAGTAAATATAAAGCTATTGCCCTCTTATTGATATCTGGGATAGCAAATGAGGAAAATATACACCTAAAACCTGAGTTAGAGGGTTATCAAGTTGCTTCTTCAATGCTTGCTTTACAACGATAAATCACCTGACTCTTAATTACATTGATGGCCATGCTCTTGTAAGTCACACCCTTAATGGATTATGTCCGTCTTGTAGGCTAGTCTACATCAGTACTCGTATCATGTACAGTGTAAAAAAAAAAAACATGGAATAGTTGCTCTCAAAATGGTAATAGCATAAGCAACCATTCCTTATCATGTCATTGTCCATAGTCTTCTTTGACCTATGTGGGTATGGTGGAGAGGACTTGGGAGACCTGTCTTTTGTGATCAAGCTATGACCTCAAAGCAGGATGTCACCATACATACAAATTAGTGCAGATTTGACTTCTCTTCTCTACGTTATCAAAGTGGCCTGCTTGGTCAAACTGGGACATGATTCTGGGCCATGATACGCAGTGGAATTGGGATATTGTCACACAATGCGAACATGTTCCTCTAATATAAACAAGTGCCCCTGTGCATTATGTGGTAGCGCAACCCAAACAGTAGGCTGCTTCTGTCACAAATAACATTAACACAAATAAACAACAACTATGTGCCTGTTCCGATGCTAGCACAAGTCTCACTCGCTAAGTGTCAGAAAGTGTCAGAAAGCCTGCACATTTTGCATCTTTTCCCAATTCCAATGTGGTGCAAGACTAGGCAGATATGGGGAATCACATCTGATGAATCAAGGCGGGAGCAGGGGAGATCAAACCAGGTATAGAATCTGAAGAGGGATATAATGAGATGGGATTACTTTATCGAGCTCGGCAGGACGGCGGTAGCCCCTGCAAGTCTGGATTTGTCAGATCCATGTCCTCTTAAGCCTCCGTTGGGCTACAAAGCCCCTGCACACTGGGGACTTGGCACTTTATTTGCATCCAAGAGAAGCCTGCCGATACCTCAGACTGCAAAAGACATGAAAGAGAAGGAAAATGCAGCAGGTTCAACAGAATATATACCGTCCCCAACATAAATATAGGGGTTCACCATGCAAGCTTCATGTCAAGCTGCTGCTCTCCAGCTGAACAACCACAGTCTTGGGTGGTATTTCTCATAAGGATCAAACAGTACAGGCACACAAATCATATGAACATTCTCAAAGCTGCATTTGCACAACTGACACAGCAGTAGTATCTTGCAGCTCTAACATTACCAATTGTCATTTGCGGTTATCAGGACATCTGAATGCAAATGTAAAATATTAAGAGACCATGCATGAGGAAACTTTAGGTTTCTCTTGTAAATCTTGTTCCTTGTGCAGCTAGGGCCTAATCACTATTCTGACCATCTGAGGTGGAAAACGTACAATGTGGCCACGGCACATTGTGCATTTCAAGGCAAAGGGGGTTGTGCACAAGTCATCGCTCAGAGAGAGCATCTGAGGCGGCACATGTGACACTTACTAAATGTGAGGGCAGAAATAGAACCAAGAGATTAACAGGAATTACCCCAGGGCCAAGACCTTTTGGCCCCTTGTGCCCACTCCAAAGAGAGACAGACATGAGTTCAATGTGACAGTGCCAAAAACAACCTGCCACAGCCAGGACAGTCGCTCAGAGGCTCATGATTTCTGTCACGATCAAAATGCTGACACATCACTCATAGGTCAGAGGGCAAATGAGCCGTTCTAGAACGGGGGCACACAACAGGTATGTCACGTCCTGAGGATATAAGTACAATATAAACAACTATATCATCACTAACCACAGCATGCTTTCAGTTTTCTTTCCAAAATGACCATTGTTTGACCTATTATGTTTAGATCAGTTACAAACAGCGTTTACAAGACTGATCCTTAAACCAAGGTCGGTATTCTGACTTGAGAACTGTATGGTTAGTTTATCCCCTGAGTTTACCCCATGGATTTCAAGTCAGAACACTGCCACAATTGAATATTGAAAATGCATTCAAAAGGTGAGCTCTTCTTGCTGTCGTTGAACCACTGTTGTTGCAGTTCCCTGGATAGCCACGCGCCAGACATGCACATGCTCAGAATCGTGGCTGTAAGTCTTTTCTGTATCACATCTTACCTTTTTTTGACCCAGTAGTTTGTTGTAAAATGCTCACTGTCTCATGAAAGGTTATTAAACAATCAAATGAACCAAAACAATAGAAAACATACTTTATTTGTGTTTTAAGGCACAAAGGAGATAGCACACCACTCTGTGCGGTGGCATTTTATGGAAAGGTTTCCTTCATCTGCAAAATCAAAAAAAGAATAAGTATGGATTGCATTCCTTTCATTGATCTGGTTGACATTAAGGAACAATAAAAATATGAATATACAGAAAGCAAAGAGTGGTGTGATATTTTGGTGGCATGTCATTGGATTATTGTCAGCATATTTCCATTTTTAACCCACTTCAGAGAAATGCTGCTTCCCCACAATGGTACTTTCATCATTGTCGCTCTCTCTTTGATCTTTTAAACCCGCCATATTGAAAATGCAAATATTGGTCAGAGAATAAGGAAGCTCTATGTTGACAATGTGTGTGTGTGTGTCCTAAAGAAAAGGTGCATCCACCCCGATAAAAGGGAATAGGTGTGTCATGACTTTCTCTCCTTGGTGAAGATCAAAGGTGCAAGATCAGCTCGGCACATGGCTGACAGATAGCCAGACCCCCCTCCCCCCTTTCACATCTGAGAGGAGAGGGGGGAGTTGTGCAGTTTATTTTTACTTAACAACTGGTCATAAACTTTCTCTGTCTTGTCCTGCAGTACTGGGAAGGTAAAAATTCCTTTGTTACCGAGAGACTCTTGCCGCCAAAAACTTCAACATCAAACAATGGACACTGGGATAATATATTTCAACATCCGAATATGGAAAATGAATGTCTATTTTGTCATGTCATTAAAATTAACTTTAAGAGCTTTCACACTGTATATATCATGTTTACATCTAAATGTTTGTGAGTACTGTTGTGAAGATAGCAATGTGATTTTAGCCTTCTAAATGAGAGTTGTGTTTCTTGCAAACTTGTGCCAAGTCAGTAGACACGCCCAAGTGAGATCAGAGTTCGTGTCAACTCGCTAACGAAATGTACATTAAGACCAGAGAACGTGAGGCCGTGGACCACAAGTTAAAATGGTTAAACCTACAAGACCAGAAAGAGTGGAGTGGTGAAAATGGTAAGACCTTCTGAAACTCTCAAACAGTGAAATGTAAAGTAGTCTAGGGCATTTGACCAAAGAAGAGAGGGAAGAACAGATCCCTCTCACCACCACGTGGTACACCTGAGGTGCATAGGTTTCTTCCTTTAAAAGTTGCGTCATACTGCAGCACACCTTGCGGGCTACCGCAGATTTCTATGGCACGTCATTTAATAGTCAGATGTTGCTACCATTAATGCCAGTTAGTGCTAATTTGACCACCAAAGGGTATCTTTGAGAAGCATTTGCTAGCCTTCAATATTGGCTGTACTAGAGAATTTAAAAAAAAAAATTGTACGTTTTTTTTGTATGGATTTTAAGAAATGTAGCTTCATTAATTTGATTAATATTATGGTGTTTCTATTTTAAGAAAAATATAAAAAATATAAATCTCATTGATTTATCAATACCAGTCCCCATGCTTGTCTCAGAGCTGTGCGAAACAGTGCTGAAATAGTTGACCACAGCGGGTAGGCTATTGCTTCAAATCCTATTGCTTCTAACTTCAATATGCTTTTGAAATAAATAAGACCTACACCACTTTTAACAGCACAATAGTCAACACTGGTGAGACTCATATTGCCTACGGTAGGCCTACAGTATATCAACAACAAAAAGTCAGTGACGTGACTCTCCGACAATAATTAGATTTGGAGGATTCTAAATGAATATCTAAGGGGCATATGAAAATAAAGCCAGTTTATTATTTAGAGTGATTTATTTCTATTTTTAGAGGGAGACCTCATGGTCTTGTGGCCTGCACAGGTATTGAACCAGCATCTGTAGCAATGTAGTATTGCATTGCGATGCAGCATCTTAGACTGCTGTGCCACTTGGGATGCCCCATCTACAAAGTGTTTAATGCTGATCAGTTGCCTTGCACAAAGCATCTATTTTCCTGCTAATAGCCCATCATTTAGACTACTCCTAAACGATTGTGTTTTTATGTACATTTTTTGCGTTATTTATAACTTATTATTTTACTTATGTTGTATATAATGCTGCTGCTACTGTCTCTTATGACCGAAAATAACTTCTGGACATCAGAACAACGATTACTCACCACGAAATGGCAGAAGCTTTTTCTTTCATTAACGAGTCCGACGAGCCCAACGTGAATGACATGCTGATTTCCCAGGAACAGGCCCAAATCCCTGTCATTTGCGTGAAGAGACAACGGAGAAAAAGAGGAAGGAGGTGGGACTGCCTTCTGAGAATTCGTAGGCAATCGAATGAACCCCCCTGCCTTCCGTTCTACTTGCTAACATACAATCATTGGAAAATAAAATCGAGGACCTATGAGGAAGATTAAGCTACCAATGGGACATTAAAAACGGTAATATCTTATGCTTCACGGAGTCGTAGTTGAATGAGGACATTATCAACATAGAGCTAGCTGGTTATACGTTGTATTGGCAGGATAGAACAGTAGCTTTTGGTAAGACAAGGGGTGGCGGACTATGCATATATGCAAACAACAGCTGGTGAACGATATCTAAGGAAGTCTCAAGGTTTTGCTTGTAGAATATCTCATGATAAGCTGTAGATCACACTATCTACCTAGAGAGTTGCCATCTGTAGTTTTTGTAGCTGTCTACATACCACCACAGACCGATGCTGGTAGTAAGACCGCACTCAATGAGCTGTATTCTACCATAAGGAAACAGGAAAATGCTCATCCAGACGCGGCACTCCTAGTGGCCGGAGACTTTAATGTAGAGAAACTTTAATCTGTTTTACCAAATTTCTATCAGCATGTTAAATGTACAACCAGAGGAAAAAAACTATAGACCACCTTTACTCCACACACAGAGATGGGAACAAAGCTCTCCCTCGCCCTCCATTTGGCTAATCTGACCATAATTCTATCCTCCTGATTCCTGCTTACAAGCTGGAATCACCAGTGACTCAGTTGATTAAAAAAAGTGGTCAGATGAAGCAGATGCTAAGCTACAGGACTGTTTTGCTAGCACAGACTGGAATATGTTCCGGGATTCTTCCGATGGCATTGAGGAGTATGCCACATCAGTCATTGGCTTCATCAATAATTGCATCGATGATGTCGTCCCCACAGTGAACGTACATACATAGCCCAACCAGAAGCCATGGATTACAGGCAACATCCGCACTGAGCTAAAGGCTAGGGCTGCCGCTTTCAAAGAGCGGGACTCTAACCCAGAAGCTTATAAGAAATCCCGCTATGCCCTCCGATGGACCATTAAACAGGCAAAGTGTCAATACATGACTAAGATCGAATCGTACGACACTGGTTCCGACGCTCGTCAGATGTGGCAGGGCTTGCAAACAATTACAGACTACGAAGGGAAGCACAGCCAAGAGATGCCCAGGGACACGGGCCTACCAGACAAGCTAAACTACTTCTATGCTCCCAACGAGGCAAAAAACACTGAAACATGCATGAGAGCACCAGCTGTTCCGGACAACTGTGTGACGCAGCCGATGTGAGTAAGACCTTTAAACAGGACAACATTCACAAGGTCGCAGGGCAAAACGGATGACCAAGACGTGTACTGCGAGCATGCGCTGACCAACTGGCAAGTTCTTCACTGACTACTGACACGTTGCACTCACATCTGTAGCCATAATGTGCTTTGAAAGGCTGGTCATGGCTCACATCAACACCATTATCCCAGAAGCCCTAGACCCACTCCAATTTCATACCGCCCTAACAGATCCACAGATTATGCAATCTTTACTGCACTGCACACTGCCCTTTCCCACCTGGACAAAGGGAACACCTATGAATACTATTAATTGATTACAGCTCAGCGTTCAACACCATAGCTAATAAGCTAAGGACCCTGGGACTAAACACCTCTCTCTGCAACTGGATCCTGGACTTCCTGACGGGCCACCCCCAGGTGGTAAGGGTAGGAAACAAAACATCCGCCACGCTGATCCTCATCACAAGGGCCCCTCAAGGGTGCTCAGTCCCCTCCTGTACTCCCTGTCCACTCATGACTGCACAGCCAGGCCTGACTCCAACACCGTCATTAAGTTTGCTGATGACACAACAGCCTATATGGTTGAGGTCAGAGACCTGGCAATGTGGTGCCAGGAAAACAACCTCTCCCTCAATGTGATCAAGACAAAATAGATGATTGTGGACTACAGGAAAAGCACACCCTTATTCTAATCGACGAGGCTGTAGTGAAGCACGTTGAGAGCTTCAAGCTCCTTGGTGTCCACATTACCAACAAACTAACATGGTCCAAGGACACCAAGACAGTCGTGAAGAGGGCACGACAAACAAATTTCCCCTCAGATTTTCAAAAGGTTTTTCAGCTGCAACATCGAGAGAATCCTGACTGGTTGCATCACTGCCTGGTATGGCAACTGCTCGGCCTCCGACCGCAATGCACTACAGAGGGCAATGCATACGGCCCAGTACATCACTGAGGCCAAGTTACATGCCAGCCAGGACCTCTATATCAGGAGGTGTCAGAGGAAGGCCCTAAAAATTGTCAAAGACTCCAGCCACCTTAGTCATAGACTGTTCTCTCGGCTACCGCATGGCAAGTGGTACTGGAGCGCCAAGTCTAGGTCCAAGATATTTCTAAACAGCTTCTACCCCCAAGCCTTAAAATTCCTGAATATCTAATCATATGGCTATTTTTATTCCCCCCACCTCTTATTGTCTCACTGCTACTCTCTGTTATTTTCTATGCATAGTCACTTTAATAACTCTACCAACATGTACATATTACCTCAATTACCTCCACTAACCAGTGCCCCGCACATTGACTCTGTACTGGTACCTCCTGTATATAGTCTCTCTATTGTTATTTTACTGATGCTCTTTAACTACTTGTTACTTTTATTATTTATATTCTTATTCATATTTTTTTAACTGCGTTGTTGGTTAGGGGCTTGTAAATAAGCATTTCACTCTAAGGTATTCGGCATATGTGACTAATAAAATGTGATTAGATTTGATTTGTTGGCGCTGTACAACGCGACCGGTCGGGAGTAGGCTACAGTACCACAGTAAGAGCAAAATAATCCTAACATTTCCACAGCCTAATTGTAGTCTAACCAATACCCAAATGGAGAATCAGTGAAAATGAAATTTTCATTGATTTATCAAGACCAGTCCCCATTCTTGTCTCAGAGCAGTGCAAAACAGTGCTGAAATAGCTGACCACAGCAGATGGGCTATTGCTTCAAATCCTATTGCTTCTAACTTCAATATGCTTTTAAAATAAATAAAACATATATCACTTTTAACAGCACATTACTAAACACTAGTGAGACTCATGTCACCTACGGTAGGTCTACAATATATCGAATAATATTTTTTTCAATGATGTGACTCTCCGCCAATAATTTGATTTAGAGGATTGGAGGATTTTAAATTAATTAATAACAATAATAATAATTGCTTTATTTAAAAAAGAACAACATTTTGGAGATGATTTCGTTTTCAAATAGCCTAAAGTGAGTGAGAAAAAGGCCATTCTTGAACATGGGGTGAGACATTCTTACTAATTTGTAAATAAAGGAAGGTTTTTTATTGATAATTATTTATTTCCGTCGCCTCATGGGTCTCCCAGTCACAGCTGGCATCAAACCAGCATCTGTAGCAACGCAGTTTGCACTGCGATGCAGTGTCTTAGACCGCTGAGCCTAGTTTCCAAATGTATGTATGATAAGTTTACTCTCTTTGTCTCTCCCTCTCCTTACCTACGCCTCCCTTTCCATTGAGTAACCAAACTGTCATGCTTTTATTAGTCCACTAGGTATCTGTTTTCATTGTATTATGTATGTAATCAATGACCTATGCTGTGTGTGTTTACGTATTCTGTGTGATTATTTAATTAGTTAGTAAATTAATAATTAAGCCAATTTGTGTATCGCTGATTCATCACTCACAATAAGATTCCTGCAGATATCCAAGAATTACGCAACATTCAGAATGAGACTGATGAGGTAATAATGAACAATTGACTGTAATTGATGTAAGAGATATTCATATCATCTTTAGCGTTTAAGTCGGGGGATAGTAACTCGGTAAACAACTTTTCCCATGGTGCCCCAAATTCCTAAATAGTTCATTGTTACATGATTCATTTAATTGAGTAATAATTAAACATAGTTGGGTAATTTTTTGATAAATAGCAGTCATCACATTAATGATAGTCACGTCACGACAGGTGTTAAGGTGCTACTGTAAATATTCAAATACATTTTACATTGTTTGCATTGATTGTGTCTGTCAATTCCTGCAGGATGCCTGAATGACTGAATGAGTTCATAATGAAGGGCAAAAGGTAGCGGTCTTCTCCAACAGAATGATATGGAACAGCAATGACCCCAGGGTTTGCCAGTCTGTAGAGGCCTGCAGCTTTCCAATGAATTCATCTGAGTTTCTCTCAGTGGCTCTCAATTTGATTGGAGCCACCGATTAATTGACTAACGAAATTGAACCAACTGGAAAATCATGTGCAGTATGTTAGGTTAGCTGATTCCCTACTTGTCCAATAGCTATGCCTCCAGTCTTGTGCAATAGCTATACTATGGCTAGTGTTCTGGAGAAACTGCGGAGAACACTTACAGCCTTTACAATCAGGCCTGTCTGAAAGGGCTTATAAAAATATATTCACCGAGCTCTGCATTCCCCTGTGATTAATAAACCATTACTACACAAGCTGGAGGCCGGCCGTGTTTGAAGTCCTTCTATGGTGCATATGATTTTATAGAAATCCTCCTTTGCCTTTGGTTGTTGCAATTCTATTGGAGTCTCTCCCAAAGTCACCCTCATTAAGAATGATATCCCTGCCAGAGGTTGCCTGGGCATGATTTACAATGGCAGTAGTCTTGTTGCAGGTCATTCGGGTTGTGTCTCTGTGGTATTAAAGGAAATAAGGGTAATTAAAATTGAAAGATGACAGTCCTTTTGCTTTTTACCAAGACCTCCATCCTTTCATGAATAAGAATTGTGTCATTATGCCACTTCTTAGACAGTCTTGGGTATGTCCTATATACAGTTTCACAAAGTGAATCTCAACTCAAACAAAGTTAGTGCTGGAGTCATTTTGACCAAACTGCTGCTAAGGTATTGTAGATATAAACATTGTCAGATTTATAACTAATAATGTCACCTTACCAAACAGGTTATGGAGATAACATACTGTTATTTAAAAGACAAACAAGGAAAGGAGGCAACTGAGGTAGCTTCAGGCTTGTTATTGGGATAATAGGTCTGGTGGTACCTGGTCTGTGAAAATAGTGAGTAGCCTAATTTTGTACTGTGACCTCCAGAGACAAAGCAGTGCCGTTGGATACAGCATAGACTACAGTGCCTTCAGAAAGTATCCACACCCCTTGACTTTTTCCACATTTTGTTGTGTTACAGCCTGAATTTACCATTGATTAAATTGAGAAGTTTTTGTTACTGGCTTACACACAATACCTCATAATGACAAAGTGGAATTATGTTGTTATTCTTTATTTTTATTTTTTTTTACAAATTAGTAAAAAATGAAAGGCTGGAATGTCTTGAGTAAATAAGAATTCAACCCCTGTATTATGGTAAGCCTAAATAAGTTCAGGAGTAAACATTTGCTTAACAAGTCACATGGACTGCAGCAATAGTGTTTCACATAGTTTTTTTTAATGACTACCTCATCTCTGTACAACATATATAGTAATCTGTAAGGTCCCTCAGTCAAGCAGTGAATTTCAAACACAAAGACCAGGGAGGTTTTCCAATGCCTCACAAAGAAGGACACCTATTGGTAGATGGGTAGAAAAAGCAAGACATTGAATATCCCCTTGAGCATGGTGAAGTTATTAATTACACTTTGGATGATGTATCAATACACCCAGTCACTACAAAGATACATGCGTCCTTCCTAACTCAGTTGCCGGAGAGGAAGGAAACCGCTCCTGGATTTCACCACGAGGCCAATGGTGACTTTAAAACTTACAGAGTTTGAATGGCTGTGATAGGAGAAAACTGAGGATGGATCAACAACATTGTAATTACTCCACAAAACCAACTTAACTGAGTGAAAGGAAGGAAGCCTGTACCGAATAAACATATTCCAAAACATGCAATATGTTTGCAAAAGGACACTGAAGGAATACTGCAAAAAATTTGGCTTGGGGCAAATACAATACAACACATTACTGAGTGTCACTATTTTCAACCATTGTGGTGGCTGCATCACGTATGCATGTAATCGTTAAGGACTGGGGAGTTTTTCAGAATCAAAAAGAAACGGAATAGAGCTAAGCACAGGCAAAACCCTAGAGGAAAATTTGATTAATTCACCTATCAGCAGGATAATAACTTAAAACACAAGGCCAAATCTACATTGGAGTTGCTTACCAAGAAGACAGTGAATGCTCCTGAGTGGCTCCATCCAAT
Organism: Oncorhynchus keta; assembly: GCF_023373465.1. Taxonomy (NCBI): domain Eukaryota; kingdom Metazoa; phylum Chordata; class Actinopteri; order Salmoniformes; family Salmonidae; genus Oncorhynchus; species Oncorhynchus keta. Next base: position 61,538,663 of record NC_068434.1, on the reverse strand, counting down.
CTGAAATCTATGGCAAGACCTGAAAATGGTTGTCTAGCAAAGATCAACAACCAATTTGATAGAGCTTGAATAATTTTGAAAAGAATCATGGGCAAATGCTGCACAATCCATGTGTGGACAGCTCTTAGAGACTAACCCAGAAAGACTTCCAAAGGTGCGTCTACAAAATATTGATTCAGGGGTGTGAATACTTATGTAAATGAGATATTTCTGTATTTAATTTTCAATAAATGTGCAAACATTTCTAAAAACCTGTTTTTAATTTGTCATTATGGAGTATATACGTTTTGAATTCAGGCTGTAACAACAAAATGTGGAATAAATCAAGGGGTATGAACACTTTCTGAAGGCACTGCATATGTAATTACACAGCACCTCTGTGTTGTCTCGGGCCCCATTAGGACTGGTGGGAGGGAGTCTGTTGCTGCATAATGCAACAGAGTATGTAATACACAATCACTTTAAGCAGTGCACACCAATTTTTTTATTCCACTGACTAAAGCCATCAAGCATGACCCGTGGAGTCATTTCTGAGGACATGTTTACATGGAGGCATGACAAGAATTTAAAAAGGTCATTGAACTTGATGAACCACAGCGGCAGGATGTTTAACCTGTATTATTAAGAGATGCAGACGGAAACTGGAGAGGCAGACGCACAGATAAGATGGCTTTCACAATCACTTCAAATAATGAATCAGAGACTCATCCCAGGGTTTTCTAACAGAAGCTGGTATCATAATCTGAGGTTTATCAAATGGGTGCATAGCATGATTTCGTACACATGCATTGGTATGTGAGCTGTTTAGCCACTGGGGAGAAATAAAGACAGTAGTGGTTTAGACCCCTGGCATCATGTCCCTCAAGCAAATCCTTGAGCAGCAATTGATGATCTCACCTCGTCTTCACTAATTACCACTCTGGTTGGGGTGGTCAGGTGTAAGGCAAGCCATGAAAAGGAGATAAGAGGAGGTCTAATGGAGACGTCATGTGGCGGTGTGAGAGGGCATATAAAGTCAGCCTGGAAAATCTCAAGATGGAAGGCTTCACACTGGTTCAAGAGGCCAGATGGAAGGCTTCACACTGGTCCAAGAGGCCAGATGGAAAGCTTCATAGTGGTTCAAGAGGCCAAGGATATGACGCAAATGCTGCATTCATTCAATTCCTATTGAGTGTCATAATAATAGCCACAAACAATGTTATATTTTCAACATAGTGCAAGCATTAGGTCTAGCGCTCACCTTTTTATTGGTGACAAAGGTTATTATGCCTTCAATTATGTTGGCTTGAGATGTAACCTCTTTTTGTTAGACCCTGTGTCCTGACACAAGAGGGAAGAGGGTTCATTCTACCCTGATGAGTAATATCAAAACTTTTTAAAAATAGCCTGCACACCTTCTCGGCTTGGCACTTAGCATTACAGAGATGGATTGGGGTAATAGCAGAGGTTATAGCACTGGGCTCTGTCCGTATGAGACATTTGGGCTGCAGTCCAGACTTTAGAAAGAATTTACCTCTCAAGCACCGTCCGCAACACAGGCACTGGTCTAGTTCTGCAGCCTAGCCAAGAAACCACCTCTCCCCCCATTTTCAAACACATGAGAGATGCTGCATCTCCTTGATGTCCAACGTGATGATCCTTCTTTTATCATCATGGTGAGGTCACTGAGCAGTCGTGACCCCTCTTTTCTCCATTCCACATGGAGTAGCTGAGGAGGCTATTTAGAGCTCTCTGGTCTTTTTTGGTTGCCTACACACAGTCATGCCAGAGAAATGTGTCCAGTTACAAGTATAACCCTGGTCCACAACAGTAATAGCCTTAGGTGTGAACAGTACAGCAGACCTGGGATAACTATAGTTTTAACTATTTGAATACAGATCTCATAAAAGTATTACTTTTTCAAAACTATTTGAATAAAGATCTCAGAAAGTAACAGCTCTAAAATAATATTTGAATTCAGATCTGGCTGCCTTCGCCTAATGACAGGGAACTAACTGCATGTTGAAGATATAAATATAATTAATACAGCACACACAATCTTCTATACTATTCCAATCTATTGGACAGTCATATTTGATCTACACAATACATTTATATCTAAACATTCTATAAATGTCCATTCTCCTGAAGGTCCATTGCCCCAGGTGTGCATAATCAAGTCAAATCGATTAACCAATGCAATTTGATACAGATAATTATAAATCAATTGTAACGCTCAACGCTGTATGACTTTTTCAACGTGCCACTGAAAGGTTTGAATGCTGTAATTAATTGACATTATTAAAGGGGATAATTTACTCAGGATAAAAACTAACTTCCACCTACCTTAGCTGTAGTTTATTCAAGAAGGCAGTTTTGGGATATTAACACTTAACAGACATATTTTGTAACTGTTAGCATTCCCATTTTATTGGCATGTTGTTCCATAATACTTTGGTCATTTTGCATTTTAAGTGCGTAGCAATGAGCTGAGTTTTTTATTGCTATCGCAATAATCAATGTTCCTACCCATGTATACAAACTTGATGTCAAGTGTTCATATTCTTATGTCTCACTCTTTATGAATATATATTTGTAAGTCATTTTAATGCTGCAAAAATGGCCTACTCAAATGTTCCGGCGATTCCATGTCCCTCGTGTATTTAACTTTAGGCTACAGGCTATATTAAGATGCATATCTGAGAGTCCTCCAAACCATGTGATAATGATCAAGTATTTAGCCTTATTCAACTGTTGTAGTTTTTGGTTCTTCATCAAATATTTGGCAGCCATCCAATAATTCTTTGTTTAATCATTATAACTTGCATGTATTTAAATACCTTAACATACTGAAACAAAAATATAAATGCAACATGCAAAGTACCATTTTTCATGAGCTGAAATAAAAGATTCCAGTAATGCTCTGTACACACAAAAAGCTTGTTTCTCTCAAATTTTGTGCACAAATTTGTTTACATCCCTGTTAGTAAGCATTTCTCCTTTGCCAAAATAATCCATCCACTTTATGGGTGTGGCAAGTCAAGAAGGTGATTAAACAGCATGAGCATTACACAGGTGCACCTTGTGCTGGGTAAAATAAAAGGCCATTCTTAATGTGCAGTTTTGTGAAACAACACAATGCCACAGATGTCTACATTTTGAGGGATTGTGCAATTGGCATGCTGACTGCAGACCACGTGTAACCACGCCAGCCCAGGACCTCCACATCTGGCTTCTTCACCTGGAGGAGACCCTCTGAGACCATCACCCTGACAGCTGATGAAACTGAGGAGTATTTCTGTCTGTAATAAGGCCCTTTTGTGGGGGAAAACTCATTTTCATTGGCTGGGCCTGGCTCGCCAGTGGGTGGAACTGGCTCCCAAGTGGGTGGGCCTATGCCCTCCCAGGGCCACCCATGGCTGTGCCCTTGCCCAGTCATGTGAAATCCATAGATCAGTGCGTAAAGAATTGATTTCAATTGACTGATTTCCTTATATGATCTGTAACTCAGTAAAATATTTGAAATTGTTACATGTTGCGTTTATATTTTTGTTCATTATAATTTAGTTTTCTGAAACCAATACTGCAGGGGCTGTATTGAGTAGCTTGGATGAAAGATGCCCAGAGTAAACGGCCTGCTCCTCAGTCCCAGTTGCTAATATATGCATATTATTAGTAGTATTGGATAGAAAACACTCTGAAGTTTCTAAAACTGTTTGAATGATGTCTGTGAGTATAACAGAACTCATATGGCAGGCAAAAACCTGAGAAGAAATCCAAACAGGAAGTGGGAAATCTGAGGTTGGTCAATTTTCAACCCAGGACCCTATTGAATACACAGTGGGTATTGGTTATGTTGCACTTCCTAAAGCTTCCACTAGATGTCAACCGTCTTTAGAAACTTGTTTGAGGATTCTCCTGTGAAGTGGGGCTGTTTGAGCCAGGTGTCTGGCAGATTGCCACAGGCTCTGAGGCGCAGTCGCGAGAGAGTTAGCTCTCGTTCCATTGCTATTCTAGAGACATAGGAATTCTCCGGTTGGAACATTATTGACGTTTTATGTTAAAAACATCCTATAGATCGATTCTATACTTTGTTTGACAAGTTTCTACGGACAGTAAATGAACTTTTTGACATTTCGTCTGCAAATAGGGAACGCGCTTCTTGACTTTGGATTTGTTTTACCAAACATGCTAACAAAAGTAGTTCTTTGGACATAAATGATGGACATTATCGAACTAAATCAAACATTTAATGTGGAACTGGGATTCCTGGATGTGCATTCTGATTAAGATCATCAAAGGTAAGTGAATATTTATAATGCTATTTCTGACTTCTGTTGACTACCCAATATGGCAGATTTTCTTTTGGCTGCTTTGTTGTCTGAAAGCTGTACTCAGATTATTGCATGGTTTGCTTTTTCCGTAAAGTTTTTTTGGAATCTGACACAGCGGTTCCATTAAGGAGAAGTGTATCTATATTTCTATGTCTAACAATTATATTTTCATCTGCATTTATAATGAGTATTTCTGTAAAATTATTTGGCTCTCTGAAATATCACCGGATGTTTTTGGAATTAGTGAACGTAACGCGCCAATGTATACCGAGATTTTTTAATATAAATATGCACTTTATCGAACAAAACATATGTGTATTGTGTATCATGAAGTCCTATGAGTGTCATCGGATGAAGATCATCACAGGTTAGTGATATATTGTATCTCTATTTGTGCTTTTTGTGACTCCTCGCTTTGGCTGGGAAAATGGCAGAATTTTCTGGGACTTGGCGGTAACCTAATATTGTGGTGCTTTGGCTGTAAAGCCTATTTGAAATCTGACACTTTGGTGGTATTAACAACCTTACCTTTAAAATGGTATAAGATACCATGTTTGAGGAATTGTAATTATGAGATTTCTGTTGTTTGAATTTGGCGCTCTGCACTTTCACTGGCTGTTGTCATATCAATCCCGTGAACGGGATTGCAGCCCTAAGAAGTTTTTAAGACAGGTCGGTGAGCTAGAGAACAGGCTAACGCAAATTTCTAGCAAACAGGCTAGTGAATGGAACGAGCAAGCGTAGAGAGAGAGCAAGGATTGTTAATAACCTCTTAAGTCGACCCCCTACTTTTTCGAACATTCTGTTAAAAATCGCGCAACATTTCAGCGTCCTGCTACTCATGCCAGGAATATAGTATATGCATATGATTAGTATGTGTGGATAGAAAACACTCTGACGTTTCTAAAACTGGTTAAATCATGGCTGTGACTATAACAGAACATGCGTTTCATCGAAAAGCGCAAGAAAATCTGATCACTGAAAACTGGAAAATATATCAATGCGCCACTTGCATGTATTGTTGAATGGAAACCAAATTACATGGGGCTTAGATTGCAATTCCTACAGCTTCCACACGATGTCGCCAGTCTTGTCATTTGCCTAGGCTTTGTTTCTTGGTCAAACGAGCGATAGACAGGCCATTTCTTCCGGTCTCTGACAGGATGTTTTGGATGAGAAATATCCGGACATGATTTCAAGACGTGGAGCTATTGAATACACATCGCCCCGTGATCAATTTGATAGATTATTAACGTTTACTAATACCTAAAGTTGCATTACAAAAGTATTTCGAAGTGTTTTGTGAAAGTTTATCGTCGACTTTTTTAATTAAAAAAAATGACGTTGCGTTTTAAAACGCTGTTTTTTCCTTGATCACACAGTCTTCATAGATCGATATTTAGGGTATATATGGACCGATTTAATCGAAAAAAAGACCCAATAGTGATGTTTATGGGACATCTAGGAGTGCCAACAAAGAAGATCGTCAAAGGTAATGAATGTTTTATATTTTATTTCTGCATTTTGTGTAGCGCCGACTATGCTAATTATTTTGTTTACGTCCCTTTCGGGTCTTTTGGGGTGTTGCATGCTATCAGATAATAGCTTCTCATGCTTTCCCCCGAAAAGCATTTTAAAAATCTGACTTGTTGGCTGGATTCACAACGAGTGTAGCTTTAATTCAGTACCCTGCATGTGTGTTTTAATGAACGTTTGAGTTTTAACGAGTGCTATTAGCATTTAGCGTAGCGCATTTGCATTTCCAGATGTCTAAATGGGACGCATGCGTGCCGGGTCGACGTAAGAGGCAAGGTTTATGAGGTAAATGGAAATCATATTCTTCCCACGCAGCAATTATTCATGTATGGATCAGGATGTTGGTGAGAAGTTTTTTGTTTCACACTGTTCACATTGTTTTGTTGGATATTTGTTTCATGAAACCAACATTGATTTAATAAGGCTTTAATCCAAATACTTTACAAGACAAAAAGGAATTATTCATAATATATAATCACCGAGTCCGTATGTAACTGTTATTGCCCCCAAAGATCATTAGGAATATACAGAACTAGAGAAATGTTTTTAAACATTCACCTCAGGTGAGTCATTCCAGAGCAGGGATAGTGGAAAACATTTATGTCAGACTGTTGATTCAGTCAAAGTCACAATTTTAACCATCCTAAACTCAGTACGAGAAGACCATAAACGTCTTAGATTTTAGATTTTTTTTTGCCTCCTTTAAAAACTTGGCTCCCATATTGGTACTGGTCTCGACTATTGCCAAGGGATCGATACTTGTGAATGCTGTTCCTGTATCAGCTCATCCAACATATCCAATTCAATTATCTGCAACCGAAGGAGAAAAACAGATCTATCCCAGGTTTCAAAGACCTGAAAAGGGTTTTACTTTGAAGAGAGACAGGTGAGAATGTGAATTCTTCTCCATCTTCAGGATTGATTTCACATATATTTTCGTCTCCAAACTCTGTACAGGATGATCAGGGACCTGAGTGTCTGATAAGGGAATTACAGAGCCACGAGATGCCAAATATTGGATTCCCTCAACTCATCTTTCTGATTAGTGGCATAGTCACTATATAAATGTGTCATAAATTGTCTATGTGAGTAAATGTTAATGTTAACCTGTAATAGTGTATTAGTAAATGCATTATGACAAACGTGAAACCCAGTGTGCAGACTCTTGCTTTCATAGTCAAATGTAATTTTCATTATATCAATCTGCACCCTTCTGTGACTGCTCAGTTAAAACTGTTAGTGGAAGATCTAATGTATTTTTTTTTATTATTGTATAGATGCGGTAAAGCAGTCAATCGAACTCAACCAAAACAATGAAATTGCCATGGAAACTCTTGGGGGAAAGGGCCATGGGGGAAAGATCCCGAGTCTCCTCACCGTCCCCGATCAAAATTTGCCTACATTTAGGCTATTGTTTGTGTGTGTTTAAGCTCTAAATTAGTTGAATGAGGTGTGTTTGTCAAGGGCTACAATGAAACTGTGTACTGTTGGGGGTACTCGAGGGCCAGGGTTGGAAAACACTGTTCTAAGGGACCATTCGAAATTTACTGGGGTGGGGTGGGTCTGGTCCAAAATAGGGGAGGGTTGACCATCCTCATTATTACAAAAAAATAATTAAACATTTAAAAAGTTATAATTTTGTGGTAAAACTATACTAAATTTCACCACATGTCACCAAATAATTGATTAAAACACACTGTTTTGCAATGAAGGTCTACAGTAGCCTCAACAGCACCATGTAGGGTATCACCATGGTTAGCCAGAGGACAGCTAGCTTCTGTCGTCCTCTGGGTACATTGACTTCAATACGAAACCTAGGATTCTCATAGTTCTCACCCCCTTCCATAGACATACACAGTAATTATGACAACATCCGGTGGATGTCCTCCAAACGATCAGAGCTCTTGCAGCATGAACTCACATGTTGTCCATCCAATCAAAATATCAGAGAACGTATCTAGTACCAAAAGCATAAGCTGCAGCCTGTTAGCACTGCAGTGCATAACATGTGGTGAATAGTCGACTCAAAGAGAGAGACAGACAATAGTTTAACAGTTTCGAATAAATTATTTTCTTCCAAAATTAAGGAGACAGAGAGAGAGAGAGAGAGAGAGAGAGAGAGAGAGAGAGAGAGAGAGAGAGAGAGAGAGAGATATATTTGGTTGTATTTTTTTATAAAAAAAATACTTTTCTAAGCTAGAGAATGCTCTAAGCTAGCTGGCTACAGCTATCCAAAACTGGTACTCTTCAAAATCACACCAAGACAGTTGTTAAGTAGGCACGGCAAAGCCGGTCCTCAGATCCTCAAAAAGTTCTGCAGCTGTACCATCAAGAGCATGGTTGCTTCAGTGCCTGGTATGGCAACTGCTCGGCCTCCGACTGCAAGGCACTACAGAGGGCAATGCATACTGCCCAGTACATCACTGGGATCAAGATTCCTGGCTACCCAGACTATTACACTTAGCATCAGGTAGCTTGGTCACGAAAATCAGAAAAGCAATCAAATTAATCGTTTACCTTTGATGATCTTCGGATGTTTTCACCCACGAGACTCCCAGTTACACAACAAATGTTCCTTTTGTTCCATAAAGATTATTTTTATATCCAAAATACCTCAGTTTGTTTGTCGCGTTATGTTCAGAAATCCACAGAAATCCATTTTCGTTGTCGGTCAACATAATATCCATAATGTCCACAGAAACATGTCAAACGTTTTTTATAATCAATCTTCAGGTTGTTTTTAAAATAGATATTCGATAATATATCAACCGGGAGTGTAGGTTTTTCAATAGGACAGGGAGAAACAGTGGCCGCTTTACTCTATTGCGCAAAACTCATTCTGAGAGCCCCCACCTATCCACTTACGCAATGTGACCTTTCTCGCTAATTTTTCAAAATAAAAGCCTCTAAAGACTGTTGACACCTTAGGGAAGCCATAGAAAATGGAATCTAGTTGATATCCCTTTAAATGGAGGATAGGCATGCATAGGAACAGAGAGGTTTCAAAATAAGAGGCACTTCCTGATTGGATTTTCCTCGGGTTTTCGCCTGCAATATCAGTTCTGTTATACTCACAGACAATATTTTGACAGTTTGGGAAACTTTAGAGTGTGTTCTATCATAATCGGTCAATTATATGCATATTCTAGCATCTGGTCCTGAGAAATAGGCCGTTTACTTTGGGGAAAGTATTTTTCCAAACATAAAAATAGTGCCCCCTAGCTTCAAGAGGTTAAATGGTACCGACCACCACTGACTTCAATATAGCTTAAATATTTGTAATTTGGTTGGGATTAATCCCAACTCATAACGTTGGCTTAACAAAAGACTCCACTATGTAAGTAACCATTTCAATAGAATGTTAATGATGTCACTGAGACAACTGTTAATAGACGTAGCTGGCTATCTACTCCGATTTCAGAGCACTCTCATCTGTGTGCCAGGGCGCAGAATAACGAATTTACGAATGTTCAACATCTGTTGAATATGGCCGGTGTCAGTAAACGTGGCAATTTAAAAAAAATGTTTTTGCCAGCAGCACAGTTGTTGTCACCAACGCCCTAGACAAAAACATAAAAACTGTCTAACTAGCTCTGCTAGGGTGAGTAAAATGGTCAGAGTGAGCTATTCTCTAATTTGTGTCTGGAAGTAGCTAGCAAGCTAGCCAACGTTAGCCAGTTAACTTGGGTGCTTGACTGCTGTTGTTAGGACAGAATGTTTGGATCAACCCTTAACTTGTTAAGGTATAGGGGGCAGAATTTCCACTTTTGGATAAATAGCGTGCACAATTTCAACTTCCTGCTACTCATGCCAGGAATATATTATATGCATATGATTAGTAGGTGTGGATAGAAAACACTCTGAAGTTTGCTTCCTCTTTTAAAATATAATTTTGTCAATCATGGGTGACTCCGTAATTTGTAAGAAGATCCTGTAAATTATTTTTGGTAGCATGTCTGTGTTTATGATGTATCTTACCCCATATTCTAACCAGTTTGCTTTATTTTTTTTATAATACATTACACTTGGGGGGGTTGCACCAAAGTGGATTAACTCTTAAACTGGGTTAAATCAAGGTTTATATGTTAATCTTGTTGCATCAATTTTTAAGCCTAGTTTTAAATGAATCCTAGTTAAATTAAATTGTTCCTCTGTTTAGTTTTCACTTTAAAACTAGATTAACTTGAAGCCTCTTGCTCAATGAATTAAAACAAATATATCAATAAATTTGAATTAAATGTATTTATAAAGACCTTTTTACATCAGCCGATGTCACAAGGTGCTGTACAGAAACCCAGCCTAAAACCACAAACATCAAGCAATGCAGATGTGGAAGCACGGTGGCTTGGAAAAACTCCCTAGAAAGGCTGGAACCTCGGAAGAAACTTAGAGAGGAACCAGGTTCTGAGGGGTGGCCAGTCCTTTTCTGGCTGTGCCAGGTGAAGATTATAACAGTACATGGCCAAGATGTTCAAATGTTCATAGATGACCAGCAGGGTCAGATAATATAATCACAGTGAATGTAGAGGGTGCAACAGGTCAGCACCTCAGGAGTAAATGTCAGTTGGCTTTTCATAGCCGATCATTCAGAATTAGAGACAGCAGGTGCTGTAGAGAGAGTCCAAAACAGCAGGTCCTATCAACTTAGATAGGAGATTATATTTAACGGCCACTGGTTTAACTCATAAAATGGCAGCATATCGACCGTGGTGAGACCAAAACGTCGGAGTTCCTCAGAGAATAATTAGATACAGGTTGAATCCGATGAGTTTTATGATAATGATGAGGAGGTACCGCTTGTCCAATGACTCTGTAAGAAAACTGAAAAGAAAGGTTGAAACAACCATTAAGCATGGGAGCGATAGGAACACGGCTGTACCCCCAATACCTCAGCTTTTGGTGACCCGACGGTTCTATGCAACTGGATGTTCCCAGATGGTGGACGGGGTCCTTTTTGGACTCCACAAGTCAGCCGTCTGCTTGTAGTCAGAGTGTCCAGTGCTATTGCCAGTCGTAAGAATCAGTACATACGTTTCAAGCCTACAGGGGAAACAGCAGCTGTATTTTACAGGAGAGCTAGATTCCCAGGTGTACTGGGGGCAATAGACTGTACACTCAATCGTATTCCCAACCCTGGTGGTGAGAATGGAGAACTATTCTGTAATCGGAAAGGTTACTGCTCCATCAAATGTGCAGGCTGTCTATGATGACAAATGTCAGCTCACCAACATCGTAGCTCGATGGTCAGGATCTACCCACGACAGCAGAATCTTTGACAATAGTCGTCTGTGTGCAATGCTGGAAAGGGGGGCATATGAAGGCCACCTACTAGGTGACAATGGATACGCCTGTTGTGCGTACCTTATGACTCCCCTTTTAAACCCCCAGACACTTGAAGAGAGAGAGGGCACAACACCTCTTGTATCCTGGCAAGAGGTCTCATAGAGAGAGTTTTTTTGGAGTGTGGAAAAAAAGATTCCCCTGCCTGAAGGACGGGCTGTGCACGAAGATGGACGCTACACTGACGTTATCATTATCGCAGTGGCGGATAAGTATAACCTTGGCAAGAGACAAGGAGACAAGCTACCTGAGGAGGCTGAGGAGGACCTACCTGAGGAGAATGCAGAAGATGACCAAGTGCAACATGCTGCCATTGCATATGGGAATGCTGTGAGGAGAACCTTGATTGAGAACCATTTTGCAGCCTAAGGTGTGTGTAAAGTAACATTGGTGACATGTAAAAAGCAATGTTAGATTTTGATCGACACTTACAATTTCTAATTAGGCTATTCGTATTGAAATGTATTATTAAGACTTTGTTATCCTCAACACCATACAGGGTGGAACTGGAAGCACCAGAATGAGTTTTCTGTCTAGTACTGGCAAATAACAGATTTTATTTATAATCGGCCAACCCATGAGAACCTTTCACGATGGAATTGCAGTAGTTCTAACGTTACATTGTTATTATTTTATCAACGAACAGCAACTTTGTGGCCTCATTCGTCAAGTAGGCTAGCTACTTCGTTTCAACTCACAAAATATTGGTGTAACATGTCACTCACTAATCATAGTTAAAAACAGTCAATCATAAATGTACTGATCCAGATGTAAAATTAAGTGGTGCAACACATCAATGATTAATTATAAACCTGGATCTAAAAAAACCTAGATTAGCTCTAATCCTAGATTAATTTAAACCATTGGGTGCAACCCACCCTTGATCTTTCTTGAATAAGTTCCTTCAGTTCTTTTTGTTTTTTTTGTCTAACTTATTCTGTGCCTCTATGGTACAGTGTTTATTGCAATCTGTACTGTCCGTCCCGCTATTTCCTTTGTTAATATGAACTATTTTGACCTAAATCACATTTGTTTAAAAGATGAGTATTGAATTCCATGTTACAGCAATGTTTGTCAGACCATGAGACATCCCAAAAATCAGTCTTCTCACGAAAATGTATTTTGCGTCCGAATGGTTTTGCCTACATAACTAATTTGACAACTCTATGTAAAGATGAGACAATTATCACGGGACTGGTCTGAAGGTTAACAGGAACTGCTAAAAAAAAAATTGTGCCAACAAAAAAGGGGGTTAAATATGTGTCCAAAAAAAATCTTAAATATTTCCTGAGCTTTATTATATCTTCTAGATATAGGACAGACACTTTAAAACCATATTCCTTATTATTAATATTTGACTGTCTGTTTTTCCATTTATGAATGTGTTATTAAATGCATTTCTTTGGGCTAAAGTGGTAAAGAAAAATTCAATATTTTATCAAATCATTTAAAAATATAATTGTTTTATACTTACGGGGGTCTTAAAATTCAAAATCAAATAGGTAAATGATCCATGGTATGACCATTTTAAAACAATTCCATATGTGCACCTCTAGGGATCCGGAGGATCACATTTGGGAAACCCTGCAGTATGAGGAGGTCCATGTGAAAATATTTTTGGGGATTTATTTTAATGACACCTCCAATTGAAAGATCCAGATGATTGTTTCCAGCTATAATAAACTGGTCAATCTGCATCTAATTTGATATCAGGTGTGTGATTGCCCAATCACATCATCTAATCTTAACTGTGACCATCTGCCCTAGGGCCCCAGCTAGGCTTTAGTGAGTTTAGCGTGAACGAGGGATGAGAGGTTATGTAAAATCAACATGGATGGATGCCAAGCCAGTCAGAGTTTATTAAATTTCATTTAATTAATCAACACCTCAACGGACCTGTGGATGTCCCAAAACTCATACGGATTAATATGTGTCCTGACACTTCTCCAGGAAAACTGAGCAAGATTTCAATATCACCCAAGCAGTAACTCCCCCGTTAAATTAAATCGGACACCTCCGTTTTGACATGATCTGATGCAAACAAAACACACTTCACCGAAATGCCTCACATCTGCATAGCAAATAGGCATCCCAAATGCACTGTTCCTCTTGACTAGCCAATGTGTGTTATCCATGCATGGCTGAGATTTGCTGTAACAATCACGATGGATGCCAAGAGAAGCCGAGAGCAGAAGAGAAGAGAGAGTGGTTCTACTTAAACAGCTCACTGTGAACAGATGTTCCGTTAACAACCAAGAACTAATGTGACCCCTCACTCTTTGACTCTGCCAGTGGAAAAAAAGAGAACAGAGAGGGGAAAAAGCAGATGTTGGTTGTTACGCAATCCACAGGCATCCGTGTGCTGCTGCAAATTAAAAACTGTTCTAAAATCAGCCCAGTCCAAAAAATATGGCCGTCAAAAAATGTGAATAATGAAATAAAAGGTTGCCTACCAAAACATTTGAAGGTTGTAATAAAATAACAGCACATCTGCTGTAAGTGAGAAATACAATGCCTAATATAACCCCTCCATTCCTCACCCCAACCCTGCTCCTCAAAAACCTGTCACCGTACCGTGTTATAATCCAGAATGACCAGTGAGATTTCATCAGGGCAACGATCCCCAATGAGTGATCAGCGATCAGCATTGACTGCGACTCTCATTATAGCCCTGATCACTCGCCTTAATTGACGTGTCTGGTGCATATGTGTAACACTGGGAACCTGTGGAAAAGATGACACACACACACAAATTGAGAATAAATCATGGTTATCAATATATTGCAGCCGTTATTGCTGCATCGATAAATATGCATGGCAAAGGTACTCTCTAACATAACACTTCATATTTGTAAATCAGTCATAACCTTTATTGAGCTACAAAAACATAGTAGATACATCTACAAAAAAATACAATAATTTAAGTGTGCAGCTTTCACAGAAACACGTGTAATACACAATGCTTGTGTTGTGTACATGCATGCTGCCAGTAAGTAGCAGAGCAACACATACAGAGTAAGAGACAAACAGCATACTGTTGTTATACATTACTGAGAGTGGCTTGAACCAGCTGGGGGTGAATCATGGTCTTGCCTTGAGCTGAGGATTATGGGGGAGAGGGATGACAGCTTTCTGCTTCTGCATTGAAGCAGAAGGCAGTAGGCTGAGGCAGGGGTGTGTGTGTGTGTGTGTGTGTGTGTGTGTGTGTGTGTGTGTGTGTGTGTGTGTGTGTGTGTGTGTGTGTGTGTGTGTGTGTGTGTGTGTGTGTGTGTGTGTGTGTGTGTGTGTGTGTGTGTGTGTGTGTGTGTGTGTGTGCGCGTGTGCGTGTGTGCATACATGGGTCTTTCTATAAATAACGGGGCCAATGTGTGACATTGGGATAAATATTTCAAAATGGGTTGAAACAAAAATAAAAAGGATTTTTATGCAGTTTCGCATGTGTACTTAGAGGAATAAAAGTGAATATACGCAAATTGGCCCATAACTCCTCCTATACAACAACATAGGCCTAGGACTATTAGTTAAATAAAGGTTAAATAGAACAATTAAAATTAAAAAAGACTATACATCCTTCAAGCAGTTCATACAGACATTGGCAAGTCAAATTCAAGGACTTTCAGGGACTTTTTCAAGCACTAAATTGTAATTTTCAAGGACCTCAATGTTGTACAATTGTATAATGTATATCATTGTACATATAGGGCCTAATATAGAACCCCCCCCCCCCAAAAGCATGCAACAGTGTAAAATAAAAAGTAGGCCATTACCACTTTAAGAATAATGAATTGTTTAGGCCCTGATATTTACATTATTATTACATTCTAAAATATGTGACAATAATGTGGACATTGAATGACTAAATAGATTGTGGCCGACACAGGCACACATAATAAAGGAATGAATAGTGGTAGCATTAATCTCACCATTGCGGCTTTTAAAATTCAAAAGTGAACAAAAACCAGGTTCCTTTTTTAATGGAAGGGTTTGTTTTAATACCCTTGAATTGAAATGGAAACTAACGAAAGTGGCCACGTCTCTCACAAAAATGTATCAAAAAAAAAAAAATCAGGGGTAATTATAAGGGAGCCTATTCCAGTAGTTTGCTTCAAATTTCAAGTACCTAGTTACTTCAAGCCCCTTGTATTGTTTAAAATTGCAGGTGTAACTTGTAAAACAAAATGTGTTTGGTTATTTCATCACCCATCATATTTTGAATAAAACTAGGCTATGTAATTTGTTATCATTATATCCAGAATAATTAACAGGGAGCGTGTTGGGTATTGTGGAGGGAAATAGCCCCTAACTGAATTGAAGAATCCCAGAGCTGTCGTTCTGCCCCTGAACAAGGCAGTTAAACTGTTCCCCAGTAGGCTGTCATTGTAAATAAGAATTTCTTCTTAACTGACTTGCCTAGTTAAATAAAAAAATTAAAATGTGCAACAGTCTATCCTACACAATTGTGCACAGTATAATGGGTGTCTAATCTGATGCACAAAAACATGAACTCAATACCTTGATAACAACAGATGATCAACCTCAATTCGCTAAGAACATTAGATCCAGCATGGATCCAGGCACAACTGTCTTCACCAGCATAAGGAATGACACCAAAATACTCTGGACGTTCCTCAAGAACACCCTTTTTTTCCCAGCACTTGAGCACATTGCATGCCCTATCACAACAGCTGTTCATAACTTGGCTGTCATTTGGAAAATTCCTTCCTGGATCAGATGATGATGTGCAAAAATATTACAGAATAGCTCGACACCAAATGCGCAAGAACTACTTTAATGGCAGTTTCGATTTAGGGTTCATGTATCAAGGTAAGTTTGTGTTTTAAGTATCAAGGTAAGGTGACTCTTTCGGTTAGAAGCATTACATTTTTCAGTTGCATTTATTATTTTGGATTTGCGTGCCTATAAAAACTGTTTTCACCACGTAACATAAGGAGACAGAAATTGTTACACTGCGCCTCTGAGATCAGTATACAAAAAAAACTGTCAGCCAGCTAGATCCAGGATTCTGACACGGTTCAAGTTCAATGTCTAATTTAACTGATTAATGCGTAATATATGTTATAACAGTAACGGTGTTCTTCGTTTGTAGTAAGAGAGTCGGACCGAAATGCAGCGTGGTGGTTACTCATGTCTTTAATGAAGGAAGAGCGATACATGAAATAACTATACAAATACAAAAAAACAAACGGAACGTGAAACCTAATTACAGCCTATCTGGTGAAACTACACAGAGACAGGAACAATCACCCACCAAATACACAGCGAAACCAGGCTACCTAAATACGGTTCCCAATCAGAGACAACGAGAATCACTTGACTCTGATTGAGAACCGCCTCAGGCAGTCAAGCCCATACAACACCCCTAATCAGCCGCAATCCCAATAATACAAAAACCCCAATACGAAATATAACAACATAAACCCATGTCACACCCTGGCCTGACCAAATAATTAAAGAAAACAAAAAATACTAAGACCAAGGTGTGACAATAACAACAACTAGAATGTATATTTTATGTCACACGATTTTTGACAAATCTGTCAAGACACCAACGATAACAAAGGGTTAAACATAGGTTTTAAAGCAACTCGTGAATTAGCTATGATCCCCCTTTTATGTTAATGTAATGACATGAAAACAAATTAGATGATTATTATCAATTAATTATTGACAGATGTAACAAGTTTATAGAAATACCCACGTGCGTGTATGTGTGCAAAATTAGCTACTTATAGATACATTTATTTATCCACTAAACAAAAATAACAATAAACTGTACAATGAAACAAATATAAATTATAAAAAGAATGATTTTAAAGCTTCGGAGCACCTTAAATGAAATTTTGCTCAAAAAAGCAAAGTCGGCTCCATCATTCATTGAATTAGATGGCTCATTCATCACAAAACCCAGTGATATTGCCAACCACAATAGAAATATATTGGGGGGAAAATTAGCAAATTTAGGCATGACATGCCAACAACAAATTCTGAACCTACACATTCATGCATAACTGAAAAATTATGAAAGACAAGCATTGACATTTATAATTCTGTAAAGTGAATGTGGAAGAGGTGAAAATGTTATTGTTGTCTATCAACAATGACAAGCCACCTGGGTCTTTGTCAATCTTTACTAATGACCTGCCACTGGCTCTGAGTAAAGCAAGTGTGTCTATGTATGCTGATGACTCAACACTATACATATCAGCTAACACAGAAAGTGTAATAACTGCAATTCTTAAGAAAGAGCTGCAGTAAGTTTCAGAATGGATGCCAAGAAATAAGTTATTCCTAAATATTTCAAAAACTGAAAGCATTGTATTTGGGACAAATCATTCACTAAACCTAAAACCTCAGCTAAATCTTGTAATCAATGAGGTGAAAATTTAGCAAGTTGAGGGGACTAAACTGTTTGGAATAACCCTGAATTGTAAACTTTCACGGTCAAAATATTGATGCAACTGTCACGGGATTCTTCCTGGGAAGGAGAGGCGGACCAAAACTCAGCGTGGTTATTTTGATACATCTTTAATAAAGATGAAAATAGAACAATATACAAAACAATAACCGTGAAAAACCGAAATCAGCCCTATCTGGTGCAACAAACACAAACACAAAGACAGGAACAATCACCCACAAAACCCAACTCCAAACAGGCTACCTAAATATGATTCCCAATCAGAGACAATGACTAACACCTGCCACTGATTGAGAACCATATCAGGCCCAAACACAGAAACAGACAAACAAGACATCCAACATAGAATGCCCACTCAGATCACACCCTGACCAAACAAAACATAGAACATACAAAGCAAACTATGGTCAGGGTGTGACAGCAACAATAACTAAGTTCCTCGGCGTACACATCAGAGACAAACTGAATTGGTCCACCCACACAGACAGCGTGGTGAAGGAGGCTGAAGAAATTTGGCTTGTCACCAAAAGCACTCACAAACCTTTACAGATGCACAATCGAGAGCATCCTGTCGGGCTGTATCACCGCCTGGTACGGCAACTGCTCTGCCCACAATCACAAGGCTCTCCAGTGGGTAGTGAAGTCTGCACAACGCATCACCGGGGGCAAACTACCTGCCCTCCAGGACACCTACACCACCCAATGTCACAGGAAGACCATAAAGATCATCAAGGACAACAACCACCCAAGCCACTGCCTGTTCACCCCGCTGTCATCAAGAAGGCGAGGTCAGTACATGTGCATCAAATCAGGGACCGAGAGACTGAAAAATAGCTTCTATCTCAAGGCCATCAGACTATTAAACAGCCATCACTAACATTGAGTGGCTGCTGCCAACATACTGACTCAACTCGAGCCACTTTAATAATGGAAAAATTGATGTAAAAAATGTATCACTAGCCACTTTAAACAATGCCACTTAATATAATATTTACATAGCCTACATTACTCATCTCATATGTATATACTGTACTCTATACCATCTACTGCATCTTGCCATCTTTATGTAATACATGTATCACTAGCCACTTTAAACAATGCCACTTAATATAATATTTACATAGCCTACATTACTCATCTCATATGTATATACTGTACTCTATACCATCTACTGCATCTTGCCATCTTTATGTAATACATGTATCACTAGCCACTTTAAACAATGCCAACTTTTATATGTTTACATACCCTACATACTCATCTCATATGTATATACTGTACTCAATACCATCTACTATCTTGCCTATGCCGTTCTGTACCATCGCTCATTCATATATCTTTATGTAAATATAGTATTTAACCCTCTGTTTCCCGTCCCGGAGATTGTTTTATTGTATGTTTGTGCAAGTCATGTGTCGGTGTGCGACGGGTTTTGTACCCACTTATGTTATTTTTTGTATATTTTGTTTTTTTTAGTTGTATGAGCACTTATTAAACGACTCCGTTTATACCAAGTTCGTTTTCCTGCACCTGACTTCCCTGCCACCGACCCGCACCCATTACACCAGGTCCTACAGGCCCTAGTTTTGTCGCACCTTGACTATTGTCCAGTCGTGTGGTCAGGTGCCACAAACGGGGACTTAGGAAAATTACAATTGGCCCAGAACAGGGCAGCACAGCTGTTGGGTATTTGTGAGAAGTATTGACATGTTGAATGCACTGAGCTGTCTGTTTAACTTCTACGGGATCGGAGTCCCACCACTGGGACGCTTGAGCTGACGCGCGCTAATGTGATTAGCATGACGTTGTAAATAACAAAAACATTTCTCAGGACATAGACATGTCTTATATGGGGAGAAAGCTTACATGTTTGTTAATCTAACTGCACTGTCCAATTTATAGTAGCTAAATACCATGCTATTAGAACTCTTGCTCTATACTGCCCCTGTTGGAGAAAGTGCGTGCCCATAGTAAACTGAAAATATTTTTCCCCAAAATTGCTAATATATGCATATAAAAAATATTATCGAATAGAAAACAATCTAAAGCTTCTAAAACCGTTTAAATGTTGTCTCTATGTAAAGCAGAACCCTCAGGGCATGCATTCTCCCAAATGCTCTCTTGTCATGGAAAAAGTTGGCCCA